>NC_085011.1:498259-513259 GCF_963854185.1 Sardina pilchardus | reverse complement strand
TATGTCCCCGTTTGTTCCCAAAAGGGTCCTATGTTCCCCTGTTGCAATACATACCGGGGGACATAGGACCCTTTTTGGGAAAAGCAGGGAACAGAGGACCCTTTCTAAAATGTAAGGAAAAAAGGGTCCTATTCAACATACTCGTTTTTAAGTATAGAATTCGTAACATATCTTTGCATGCCACAGGGATACGGGAGTATGTTATATTTCAGAGAGACACAGGAAGGAGTGAAAAAAAAATACCATTGTACATATTGGGATTATTTATTTTTTTAAAGCTCTGTGTCTTTACACACAAATCCAGCTATTGCTCACACAAAATGCCTCATATCTCCTGTAAAATGAAGCATTACATTAAAAACCTTATAAACACATTTCAAGCATTTGCCACACAATGTAAACACTTTTGTCATAATATTACAGTTTAGGATATATCATGTACACACTGATGGTCTTAACCTTTTATGTCTTTCATAAGCTTCCATGTACAGTATATTTATGAACAGTGAAAGTAATCTGTAAAGACAAATTGATATAAATATACACAGTAAATATATTCTATATAGTCTATGGTAAATAATGGAAGCAATATTGAAACCAGCATTTTACAGCACACAAGAAAAATACATCAACCACTACATGTACAGTAGTTGGACTGAGACCAAAAACACACATTTGAAACAGTGCACCATTGCTTGTCATTGCAGCCTGTATAGTGTGTTGTTTGAACACACCCAGGGCTTAGGACAGGCAGTGCGTAAATTAAATAAGAAAACAATGAAATTATTAGTCACTATTAGGATTGCACAACATGCTTTCCCAGACGTGTGAGACCAGTCAGAGCAGTTTTATTTCTTTGCTACGGACGTTACAGGTCCCAGGCAAGGACAACAAGTAAGAAACATCAGCAACATATTCCTGTAATACAGGTTAAAGAAGAAAGAGACGAGATGACACAGGTTGTAAGTAGCCTGACTACGTCATACTCAATTCTGATCAGAAAAAGGATGTACTGTAGGCGGGGCTAAACTTCGGTCTGGCATCCAGGCGAGGTTGTAAGTCCATTTCCAATAAACGAAACCTATTGAAATTGGAGTCCTATGGCTGACGAGTGTTTTTACAAAACATGACATGATACAACTGACGCAACCGACACAGTCAGACCGTGGAACTCCTCACTTCATGTTCACAGCCAAACTAATGTTCTTAAAGTGACATGCACTCATTTAAACTACATATCAAGTAAAACTACATTGAATTACATTCTAACATCAAAATTGATTTAGAAAACAACCAAAATTCTTTAACATTTTACAGTTCAAATTAATTCTTAAATGACTGCCTATCTGGCGGTTACACGGGTGGTAGAAGTTGGTCTCGTCTAGAGTGCATCTGATTTATTCACAATAGATAGCAGAGACATCCAAATCACAATAAATCATTTCAGTATGTTTCTCTTTTTTAGGTCCTGGTGTAATCTGACAGTGTCCCACATAAATGTCCATTGTAGCAGAACAGCAAATGCTTAAAGGGATATTCCACCATTGAATAGATATGACATGAATAGTACTTTTTAGATTGCAACATATTTTATTGTATTGTAAAAGGAATATTCCAACTTTTGGGGAATTACACTCATTTTCCGCGTCCCCTTGAGTTAAACAATTGATTTTTACTTTCGTCCAGTTCATCCAGCCGTTCTCTGAGTCTGGCGATAACAGTTTTAGCTCCAGCCTAGCATAGATCATTGAATCTGATTAGACCGTTAGCGTCTCGCCTGCTAGCATCACGTTTAAAAGTGACTAAGATTCACAGTAATTTTCCTATTTAATACTTGTCTCCTCTCATGTTAGAAAGTGTAATAAGACCAACGGAAAATTAAATCTAGGCAAAAATCCGTTTACTTTGATCAAGTTGCAAATGTTTTGGTACATCCATGCAAATTATCATGTACAATTCTCAGATAAATAGTCTCACCCCCCACAACATTTAGACATTAGTTCATAGTATAAGTCTTTACATGCAAAATGGTTGAACATGTCATATGAGAATGTGTGGCTCAAAAGACAGGAACATCAGGGGGTGTGGGAAGTCTGCACTGTAATTCACACAACACTGCATTTACAGTTCTCCCTAACGAGATTGTCCTATGGCCAAATTTCTACTTTATTTAATTTTTTCCCTTTATACTATGCAGTGCTGTCTTTTCCTTTCTGTAGCACAATGACAGGGTCTGACAACAAATTACAGTAAAATGACAGTAAAAAAACCCAGTAAAAGCATAAATGTGAATATCGTCGATCAAACTCCCACATACACTAAGGTGTAACCTACAATTTACAAAAAAAATGTCATTTTTAGCCATATTTATATCAGAACATCCCTCCTGAGTGTTATACTGATAACCTGACTAATCCATTTGACTGTCTTATCCGTACACGATGACAAAAGGACTTGACATTCTGATGCACTGATGTTCATTGACACTGATATTTAGTTTTGAGAGATGGACTAAGGATTTTGAGCAAGAAACTGGTGTTTGCAGGTAATCCATGGTGTTTTGCTATTTGTACAAATAGTTTTGAGAAATGCACTTACTGTTTAGCAAATCTCAAGGATGATTCGAGAAATGTACCAAAGCGACTGAGAAAAACTGTAATGTAGAGTGACAATGCATTGGGTTGATTTGGTTTAAAAGGTCACAGTTTAGGTTATTGATTGTTATTGTAATGTTGCTATTCATACAAAAATGAGCTGTAATGTAACTCAGACGTGTAAAACATTTTTTTAAAAGGATATCGACTAATTATCGTTATCGTCAAAATCACAAAAAATATCGAGATATTATTTTTGTCCATATTACCCACCCCTAGTTCAGAGAATAAGGTTTAGTGTTATAGCTCTTGTGAAAAACAAAAATGACTCATATACTTGTGGGACCTGTTCTGTTCGGTGTATATAAAGGCCATACACTGAACCATGGGCACATCTGTGCACCAAGATTTCACTCCATACACTCCGCTTTGAAGACTGAGAGATTTCACTCCGTACAGATTCCGCTTTGAGGACTGAGAGATTTCACTCCGTACAGATTCCGCTTTGAAGACTGAGAGATTTCATTCTGATTTAACGGTCGATAGATTCAACTGCTGTGTGAGTAAAATCCTGAAGATGGCCGCTCAACCAGAATTCCAGGTAGGACATCTCATTGTTATTACACAGCAACAGGATTAAATTAATCTTTATTACATAATGAATAAGATTAAAGGATTGCACAAAACAGCATGAGAAAATGGAATTAAATAAAGAAACTCATAACAAATACTTGTCTCAACAGACTAAAAGCCACGTAGGACCGAATGGGAGAATGTTGACAGAACACTATGTTGAAGGGCTCCACATGAGTTTAGATGATGTGAAGAGGAAACACAGGAACCAGTACACTAAAAAAGCCGTGGTTCAGCCCGGTGTTGAGGCAACAGACTACAGAACCCAGGTGCCACATTACCCTCGACCTGTAGAGTTCCGTGTGTCTACAGTGGCTCACGTGACTGTTGAAGAAGGCCTGCACGGTATTATGGGTAACGATGGGTTTCAGATAGGGGAGAGTGGCCTCCTGTGGTGGGGGCTTGTGATTGGTGAACAGGAGATCTCTGCTGCGGAGCAGAGGTATGTGAAGAGACTCTTCCCTGGTCGGAACCCAGAGCAGGAAGAGAGACAAAAGGAAAACCCTTTCCTGCAGGAGTTCACCACCTCTCCTGTGTTCAAAGATGGGTCTCGCTATGGAAACTTCAAGTTCACTTTCTCACTGGCTGATGTTCTGCAGAAGTACAGCACACAGTTCTGTGGAGAAAGGGAGCCCGTCTTCAGAGTTTATAAGACTGCAGTCTACAGTCAGGAGGTCATGTACACCGTGCTGATTCATAGTCCTGATGTTCATGATTATGATGATTACCCAGAGCTGGTTAATAATGATGAGGGTGTGTGTGTCTACAGGGATGGTGAGATCATCTGGCACGCTCAAGCCATCTCTCAAGAACACACGTTTCAACTGGTGGAGAACAGGGAGGAGAAACTAGTGCGTGCAGAACAAAGTTTGAATGTGTTTTATGTGTGGGACCATGTGACCCTGGCCTTTCATTTTCCAGAAGATGAAACTCTCTCCATCCCTCATGAGGAGCTAGTGGAGGCTCTCACCTCATGTGATGGAGATTATCCTCCAGTGAACGGTCCTCTAATGGATAGATTAGATGCAGAGGAGATAGTTCAGAAATATAAGGATTTATAGAGACTTCTAACATGGAGTTCTAGAATATCTACACAGCTCCAATTTAACAGCCTGTCAATGTATTCTCTCACAACCACTGCTGAAATGTATGTTTGCAATCTCATAAATATAAAAATAATATCATAAATAACACTTTTTACACCAACATGTGTGTTGGGTTCAACTTTGGGTTTCAAACTGAAAATGAAATAGAAACAGTCACAGTACATTTACATTATCATTGCCTAAATCACTCTGCTCCCCTCTCCCTCCAATCCAACAGCCTTAACCTGCTTGCCGTACCCCGCACTGCCTTAAGACCTGTGGCAATGCGTTTGCTGTTGCAGCACCCAAGCTATGGAATGCTCTACCCATGGAGGTCTGCGGGCAGTATTGACCTTTTTAAAGGGAGCCCTGCTGAAAAAAACAGCCTGACCAGCTAAAGGTGGTTTGCTGGTTGACCAGCTTGTTAACCAGCTTATTTGACCACCCTTTGATGGTTAACCAGCTAGACCAGCAAAACTCTCGCGAAAACACACCTTCAGCTGGTTTACCCAGCTTATGATGGTAATTCAGCTGGTTTTGATTGTCGTACCACCTTAAGCTGGTCATTTTAGTTGGTGTTGCTGGTCTACATTGCTGGTTTTTACTGGCCACGCCAGCTTATGTTGGTTATTCTAGAAAACCAGCTTGACCATCTTTGTCAAGCTTGACAGGCTGGTCACCAGCATGACCATCTTAAACCAGTTGTATCCCAAACGACAGGCTGGTCACACCAGCACGACCAGCTTCCTCAGATGGTCACGCCAGCATGTCTAGCTGGTGGCCTAACCGGCTACACCAGCAAGACCAGCAATAATAACTGTGTTTTGGGCAAAGACCAGCTAAAACCAGCTAAAACCAGCTACCAGCCTAAGCTGGTTTCTTGCTGTTTTTTTCAGCAGGGAGGCTAAAGACACACCTTTTTAGGATGGCCTTTTTAAACCTGTGACATTAGCTTTTTAGTTCCCTTTCATTACTGCCTTTTATTTCATTTTATTTTTTCTTCTCTTCTTTATTTATTCACTTTTAAAGTTTGAGGGTTGACTATTTTTACCTCTGCGGACTTGTTTTGTTGTGGGTATATTATGTTTGGCTTTTTTATTCTTGTTATATGTATTTTATTATGTACTGGAAAGCACTTTGTGATTTTATCTGTGAAAAGCGCTATACAAATAAAATACTTACTTACTAACTTCTATTTCTATCTTTCTTTGTCTACCTGAGAACAGAATGTGAATTATTATGATAAACATGGCTGTTCCATTAACTGCTTAGAAAATAGTTGTGAATAACCTGGTAGGCTAATACTGAAGAAAATGCATGGTCATAACTTGAATGGATGGAATTAATAATAGATGGATCATTGTGTAATTACTTGAAAAGTAGTTGTTAACAACGTGAGAATAATCCAGACTTTCTTTTCCAGTCCAGTTTCATCTTACTTAGAAAATAGTTGTGAGTAACCTGGTAACATTGCAGAAAATACATGACAACTAGACTGGTTGGAATTTTATAAATCAATCTTTGTGTAATTAGTTAGAAAGAAGCTGTTAATAACATGGAAACAATTCATACTTTCTTTTCCAGTCTAGTTTCATCTCATTTACTCAGACAATAGTTCAGTTTAACCTGGTAATATTGCAGAATATATACATGGTACCCTAGGTTGAAGTTAAAAAGAAATGTCTTTGTATAATTATTTGGTAAGTGGTTGTTAGTAACATGGTAAAAAATTCAGGCTTTCTTTTCCAGTCCAGTTTCATCTTATTTACCTGGAAATTAGTTCAGTTTAATCAGGTAATATTGCATACAATGCACGCCGGAACAAGCATGGTGACAATTGGGTGCGGACATCAATACAATGGAAGCAACCATGTATTTACCAAGTACATTCTAATCAGTATGTACAATGACCCAGTAATAAGGAAGATGGACTCTGATGGAATTGTTGTTATGAGGTTAGTACTGAATAAACCCATGCATGATAAATGGGTATACTGTAGGCCTATGTGCTGATGATGACAGCAAAATAAAAGGGAAATAAAGAATGTAGAAACAACTTTGTTCTTTCCCAGTAAATACAGTTTTAATACCAGCCAAAGTAGCACAATTACATTAATTGAATGGTTGAAATATTGAATGGTACTACTAGGTAACATGGCCATGGTTTCTCATTCTTTATGTGGTAATTGTGTAATAATTATCCTGTAGTTACCTTTATTTTACATAAGTAATTGACCCTTAATTCAGAATAGTTTCTTTGTAATAGTTAAGACATTTCTATGAAATGGCTTTATATTTACTCTGTAGTTACCCTCATTTTTTACCAATTAGTTACCACATAATTACATGGTAGGTAACTGAATGGTTGACATATTGAATGATATTACTAGGGAACATGGCCATAATTTCTTTCTTTTTATGTAGTAATTGTGTCATAATTATTCTGTAGTTACCTGTACATTCTCAGAAGTAATTAAACATTAATTCAGAATAGTTTCTTTGTAATAGTCAAGAAATTTCTATGTAATTGTTTTATATTTACTCTAGTTACCCTCATTTTACCTAGATTAGTTACCACATAATTACACAATATTACCATGTTGTTACCTGGCAAATACCTAGTAATTAGGGGACTGTAAAAGGAAGTGCTACCAGTTTATTTCAGTAATTCCATTCAAAAAGTGAAACTTGTATAATGTAGACTGATATATTTCAAGTGTTTAGCTTTTGATTTTGATGATTATAACCGACAACTAATGAAAACCCCAAATTCAGTATCTCAGAAAACTAGAATATTGTGAAAATGTTCAATATTGAAGACACCTGGTGCCACACTCGAATCAGCCAATTAACTCAAAACAATAAATGGTCTAATTCTAATTTTCTGAGATACTGAATTTGGGATTTTCATTAATTGGCAGTAATAATCATCCAAATGAAAATAAATGAACATTTGAAATATATCCATCTGTCTGTGTGTAATGAATGAATATAATATACAAGTTTCACTAAATATATCCATCTGTGTGTAATGAATGAATATAATAGACAAGTTTCACTAAATATATCCATCTGTGTATAATGAATGAATACAAGTTTCACTTTTTGAATGGATTTACTGACATAAATCAACTTTTTTCATGATATTCTAATTATACTGATAAAAACGTATCAATACCCATCCCTATGGCCACATCACTATCTCGCTCCGTCCAGCATCTATCGTCTTGTGTCATGTTGTTATTTTGTAAATTTGTTTGTTAACGGTCTCTGTCTTGTGTGTGAAGCGCTTTGGGTTGCACTCTGCACTCTACAAATAAAAATGACTTACTGACTATCTGTGTCTGTCAGTTCAACCACATTATGTGTATCTGTGTTTAACAGAACGTGTGCATTATACCAGGTGTGCTAATCTTTATGCTAATCAGGTAAATATTGTATTCTGTTCCCAAATAGCAGGGGAGATGTGATTACTGTTGCGCTCTTGTAAGGGTACACTTACCTAACAAGGGTTAAAGAGGAACTATGCAGGATTGGCGATTTCATCTCCAGTTTCGGTTTCGCTTTTCGTTTCCGTTCGTTTTATGCTTGCATATTTCTCTTCAGAGCTTCCCCTACAGCTTTAGCGTGTATACACATATAGGCTATATATATATTTATAAATTGCAAGCGTGGTTCTTGTTGTTCCTTACGCGTCTCAGGCTTCCAGATGTAAACAAGGAGCGATCGCCTCCTGCAGAAACTGCAAGGTTGCAATAGCGGATAGGGACACTGGGGGCGGGAGGAAATATTACTGTTTTCGATGAAACTGATCAGTCAAGCAAAACAATGATTTCTAAGCGATTTTATGACTATGAAAAAGTTGCATAGGGTCTCTTTAAAGAAAAAAATAACAGTTTGGGTTCAATTTTGGGTTTCAAACTGAAAATGACAAAAAAAATGTAATGAGAACAATCACTTCTGTTTTTCTTTGTCTGCCTGAGAACAGAATGTTCAACACTAGTAGATAGTTGAGAAAGATTGTTGAGCTGGAGTGCTACCTGGAAAATGTGGTGCTAGATGGTGCTCTTTGGTCGAAGGCTTAGTAAGTGTCCAGAAAAGTGAAAGACACCAAGGCACTCATCTAGTAGAAAAGTTAAAAAGCCTTTATTCTATTTGGCAATTCATTGATTAAAAACGTACTCCGACGCATTTCGGCTGGAAGCCTTCGTCAGGGAGTGAACAGTCTCTGTTCTGAGGTAATTGATATACATCACTGTGTGAATGTTAACAGGTGTGTTAATTGGACATCAATCACCCAATGAGCTGCTCCTTGACAGAGGTAATCATGGCTGTCTGAGATTACAATGGTGGTCAGCAGGGGGCCTCACTTCAAATACAAAGATATAAAGATATGAGACATTGTTAGAAATAAACATATATATACACAAGTGCATTAACCTACATATAAACAGTACACATACAGTATAGTCAACATTAGAATTCATAAGAAGTGAAAGTATTCTACCTCTTCATTAAGACCCGGATAAACTGTAGCTTTCAATTTAAAGATCCAGTAGCTCTCCCGCTGATTAAGCTGTCTAAGTCTATTACCTCCTCTTATCGCTTGTGGTATATGGTCTATGCCTATGGCCCTTAGGATAGAGGGGTCACTATTGTGTTGATCCTTAAAGTGACGTGCCATTGGATAGTTGTCATTTTTTGTTTTGATAGCATATTTATGCTCTGACACTCTGTCCTGTAATCGGCGTTTAGTTCTGCCAATGTAAAATACATTGCAGAGTGGACATTCCAGTTTATAAATCACATGTGTTGTTTTACAGTTGATAAAATGTTGTATTTCATATGCTCTTTTTTCATGTGTATCAGCAAAGCTCTTACATTTCATTACACTGGAACAGTGATTACATACTCCACATTTAAAACAGCCTTGTGGTCTTACTGACAGCCATGTGTTTTTAGGAGGTGCTGGCAAATAACTATGGACAAGTTTATCACTCAGAGTGGGTGAGCGTTTAAAGCTAAATATCGGGAGGTCCTGAAATGTATTGCTTAAAGAAACATCACATTGTAGTAAGTTCCAGTTTTTTTTAATAATAGTTTTGATTTGGTGTGCTTCTGTACTAAATTTTGTGGAGAAGAAAACCCTTTCAGAGTTTTGTTTAGAGTTCCCATTTTTTAGCAGTGATTGTCGATGTAAGTTTTTTGCTTTATCTTTGGCATTTCTGAGAACTTCTTTTCCATAGCCTCTTTGAATGAATCTATTTTCCATTTCTATAGCTTTGGTCTCAAATTCATCCGTTTCGTCGCAGATCCTTTTAAGTCTCTGGAATTGACCATAGGGTATGTTATCTTTTAAATGTCTAGGATGAAAACTTTTAGCGTGTAGGATAGTATTACGTGAAGTAGGTTTTCTATAGATAGTAGAATGTAAAAAACCTTCCTTGTCCTTGTATATTTCTAAATCTAAGAAACAGATTCTTTGCTGGTCAAATTCCAGAGACAATTTGATATTTTCATTTATGCCATTAAGGTAGCCATGGAAAGACATTAATTCTGATTCAGAGCCTGCCCATAGTAGAATTACATCATCTATATACCTACCCCAATAGATTATTTTGTTCCAGTAGAGGTTATTAGTGGGGTTAAAGATGAAATCTCGTTCCCATTTACCCATGTATAACCCTGCATAGGAGGGGCTATAACAAGCTCCCATTGCACATCCTTTAGCTTGTCTGAAAAGGCGGTCTTGGAAAATAAAGATATTGTTATTTAAAGTCCATCTTGTTAAATCTAGAAGAAAATGTGTAGGGGGAGTTACGATTTGTGGTCTGTCGCCTAGAAAGTATGCCAATGCTGCTAGTCCCTCTTCATGTACAATTGAGGTGTATAAAGACTCTACGTCCATAGTGGCTAATATTGTATCCTGTCCTATATTGCCCAGTTCATAGATCTTGTTAAGGACAGCTGTTGTGTCTTGTATATATGCTGGAAGCAGAGATAACATGGGTTTAATGAAATAGTCGATAAATTTAGAGACAGGTTCGGTAAGGCTGTCCATACCAGAAATAACTGGTCTCCCAGGTGGATTTTCTAGATTTTTATGTATCTTTGGGAGAAGATAAAACGAAGCCAATTTTGGGTGCTCATTGAAAAGAAATTTAAATTCATTCTCAGAAATCCAGTTGTTTTCTCTCGCTTCTGTCAACATAGTTTTTAACTCCTTTTTTAAAGTGTCTGTAGGGTTATGCTTCAGAACTTCATAGTATACTGGGTCAGTGAGTTGTCTATTTGCTTCTTGTATATATTTATCTTTACCCCAAACAACAACAGCTCCTCCCTTGTCAGCCCTTTTAATGATCAAATCCTCATCATTCATCATAAGTTCAAGTGCAGCAGAACTAAACGCCGATTACAGGACAGAGTGTCAGAGCATAAATATGCTATCAAAACAAAAAATGACAACTATCCAATGGCACGTCACTTTAAGGATCAACACAATAGTGACCCCTCTATCCTAAGGGCCATAGGCATAGACCATATACCACAAGCGATAAGAGGAGGTAATAGACTTAGACAGCTTAATCAGCGGGAGAGCTACTGGATCTTTAAATTGAAAGCTACAGTTTATCCGGGTCTTAATGAAGAGGTAGAATACTTTCACTTCTTATGAATTCTAATGTTGACTATACTGTATGTGTACTGTTTATATGTAGGTTAATGCACTTGTGTATATATATGTTTATTTCTAACAATGTCTCATATCTTTATATCTTTGTATTTGAAGTGAGGCCCCCTGCTGACCACCATTGTAATCTCAGACAGCCATGATTACCTCTGTCAAGGAGCAGCTCATTGGGTGATTGATGTCCAATTAACACACCTGTTAACATTCACACAGTGATGTATATCAATTACCTCAGAACAGAGACTGTTCACTCCCTGACGAAGGCTTCCAGCCGAAATGCGTCGGAGTACGTTTTTAATCAATGAATTGCCAAATAGAATAAAGGCTTTTTAACTTTTCTACTAGATGAGTGCCTTGGTGTCTTTCACTTTTCTGGACACTAGTAGATAGTTAATGAACAACCTAAATGAGTGATCATTGTATGGGTTTATAGTAGACTGGATAAACCTAAATGAGTGATCTTATAGTAGACTGGATAAACCTAAATGAGTGATCTTATAGTAGACTGGATAAACCCAACCTGATCTGCCAGCAATTGGATTTCGCCCTGCAGCTCAGGCTGGAAACCTGCACAGTTATCTCTCCTGCTTTCTGTTTACGTTTGCTGGAACCAATCAAAAACTGGCTTATCCATCAGGCGCACCCGTATTGTTGGTCTGATTGGTTGAAAGACTTTCCAAATGCGTACAGTCATTTGAACTATGTCCATTGGTCACGCTTCTTGTGCAGTAGACATACAGCAAACGTGGAAAGGAATCAGGAGAGATAAATGTGCAGGTTTCCAAATCGCCGTCAGTTTGGGTTGGGATTACCCAGTCAACAGCACATCCAGAATGTAATGTTATCATGAATGACAGAAAGTAATATCATTGGGTTTACTCAGTCAACAGCACATCCAGAATGTAATGTTATCATGAATGACAGAAAGTAATATCATTGGGATTACCCAGTCAACAGCACATCCAGAATGTAATGTTATCATGAATGACAGAAAGTAATATCATTGGGTTTACCCAGTCAACAGCACATCCAGAATGTAATGTTATCACAAATGACACACAACGACAGAAAGTAATATCACAGGATAAACACATCCCCATTCCCAGCAAGCCTTGTTCCTTTGAAAAAACTGACAAAACGAAAAGAAATTGATTAAGTTGCAGGTATGTTTTTTTTTCTTCCAGTACAAATTGTATGTATGTAACATCTTATCTAAAAAAACATATACTGTACAAATAGGGTCACCATGACGAAGTTACAGAGCAAGAGAAAATAAATACTGATATCCGAGAGCTGCTGACGGGATTTCATCTTCGTTACGATGATGAGCACTTACTGTAGCCTTCATAATGAACACTTACTGTAGCCTTCATAATGAACACTTACTGTAGCCTTCATAATGAACACTTACTGTAGCCTTCATAATGAGCACTTACTGTAGCCTTCATAATGAACACTTACTGTAGCCTTAATAATGACGGCAGGGGGCTCAAGTCGAGAGTGGAGCTAGACCTTAATGACAGGGGTGGAGCTAGGCCTTAATAATGAGGGGTGTGGAGCTAGACCTTAATGACGGGGTGGAGCTAGGCCTTAATGACAGGGGTGGAGCTAGGCCTTAATAATGAGGGGGGTGGAGCTATAGGCCTTAATAATGAGGGGGGTGGAGCTATAGGCCTTAATAATGAGGGGGGTGGAGCTATAGGCCTTAATAATGAGGGGGTGTGGAGCTAGACCTTAATGACGGGGTGGAGCTAGGCCTTAATGACAGGGGTGGAGCTAGGCCTTAATAATGAGGGGGGGTGGAGCTAGGCCTTAATAATGAGGGGGGGTGGAGCTAGGCCTTAATAATGAGGGGGGTGGAGCTATAGGCCTTAATAATGAGGGGGTGGAGCTATATGCCTTAATAATGAGGGGGGAGGAGCTATAGGCCTTAATAATGAGGGGGGTGGAGCTATAGGCCTTAATAATGAGGGGGTGGAGCTATAGGCCTTAATAATGACGGGCTGTGGAGCTAGGCCTCAACAATAGGCACGTTCAAGTTCAACTTCAAATGACCTCTTGCAGCAGCGAGAGCTGCCGGTGGCAGCAGGGGAGGGGATACAGACGCTGCTATGAAGTTGTACACTCTCTACTTCCTGTAGTCTAGACGTGACCATGTGACGAAACATGAGGCACGGACCCTTGTGGATATGAAGAGGCATCTAAACACCTGCACATACGTCAGGGATGTAAAAGCCAATTAGGGCAAAGTCCTGACGTCATGAAGGCCGGGTCTAGGCTTGTCTGTGCTCCGCAGTACATAGAGAGCTGCTGCGCCGCTGCTCAGCAGCCGCCTGGCCACGCCTTGCTCCCGCGATAAGTTAAGGCCATGTGATATCGACTGCCGAGTCGAAAACACACCCATCTAGACCATTGTGGACAGATCTTTAACCACGTGCATCTTGTGCTGCGCATTTTTTGTGCTGCGCAGCCATCATGAACTCGCCTATTCACATGTGTGGAGCTATAGGCTTTACTAATGAGGGGGGTGGAGCTAGGGGTGGGGCTAGGTCTTACTAATGAGGGGGGTGGAGCTAGGCCTTAATGATGACGGGGGTGGTGCTAGGTCTTAATAATGAGGGGGTGGAGCTAGGCCTTAATAGCCCTGCTGAAAAAAACAGCAAGAAACCAGCTTAGGCTGGTAGCTGGTTTTAGCTGGTTTTAGCTGGTCTTTGCCCAAAACACAGTTCTTATTGCTGGTCTTTGCTGGTGTAGCTGGTTAGGCCACCAGCTAGACATGCTGGCGTGACCATCTGAGGAAGCTGGTCGTGCTGGTGTGACCAGCCTGTCGTTTGGGATACAACTGGTTTAAGATGGTCATGCTGGTGACCAGCCTGTCAAGCTTGACAAAGATGGTCAAGCTGGTTTTCTAGAATAACCAACATAAGCTGGCGTGGCCAGTAAAAACCAGCAATGTAGACCAGTAACACCAACTAAAATGACCAGCTTAAGGTGGTACGACAATCAAAACCAGCTGAATTACCATCATAAGCTGGGTAAACCAGCTCAAGGTGTGTTTTCGCGAGAGTTTTGCTGGTCTAGCTGGTTAACCATCAAAGGGTGGTCAAATAAGCTGGTTAACAAGCTGGTCAACCAGCAAACCACCTTTAGCTGGTCAGGCTGTTTTTTTCAGCAGGGAGGCTCGTTCGAGATGGGATGCGGGGGCTAGAGCCTCACAGGGAGGCTGGCTTCATACGTCAGTGTGAGCTTGAGGGTCTTACCGAGAGGAGCGAAAGTCAGACGCAGATGGCCCCGGACACGATCCTGCTGCAGCTTGCCTCACGTGACTCGCTGGAGACATCGCGGAATTTTATGTGCATCAAATACAGTATAACTTTCATTCTTACTCATTAAAATGAGCATGACGGATGAAATAAGTTGATATGTGTTTAAATAAACCACTGTTGCCATAACTATGTAGGTGAGTGATGATGAATTATAGTTAAACTATACTAATTTAAATAAGTAGGTGAGTTATGATTAATAATAGTTAAACTATACTAATGTAAATATGTAGGTGAGTTATGATGAATAATAGTTAAACTATACTAATGTAAATAGGTGAGTTATGATGAATTATATAAAGT
Organism: Sardina pilchardus; assembly: GCF_963854185.1. Classification (NCBI taxonomy): domain Eukaryota; kingdom Metazoa; phylum Chordata; class Actinopteri; order Clupeiformes; family Clupeidae; genus Sardina; species Sardina pilchardus. The sequence continues at coordinate 498,633 of NC_085011.1, read as the reverse complement.
TATTATATAAAGTTATGATGAATTGAATGGCAGGTCATACTGAATAGGAGCGGGTATTACTCGGTCTGAAGACTTGTGAACAGCGGCTCCCAAACTTTTTCCACCACCTTCTACGTCCTGACTCGGCTCACGATTCAAGAACCCCCACCATCTGATATGTTAAAAAGGAACACATTCAATTCATCATGTTTAATAAACCGCCTTTTTAAATGAAAACTTAGTCTACTATTGAGTTAACAAATTATTTCCTTTGATGTCATGTTTCCATATCATTATAACGGATTGAAAATTCTTTATTTAATTTTTTATTGCCCTTTTCATCTCGTGTACCTCCTAGAAGCAGCTCACGCATCATTGGTGGTACGTGTATCAGT
>NC_085011.1:488259-490759 GCF_963854185.1 Sardina pilchardus | reverse complement strand
TGGAATATTAAGTCATAGCCCTAGCACACATGCATTAAATAGTTCAAGTATTTTTCTTAAGCATTAGCGCTTCCTTTGGACATCCGGCCCAGAGAGAGAGAGAAAACAGGAAGAGACTTCTCACCTGGAGAGAGAGAGAAAACAGGAAGAGAGTTCTCACCTGGAGAGAGAGAGAAAACAGGAAGAGAGTTCTCACCTGGAGAGAGAGAAGACAGGAAGAGAGTTCTCACCTGGAGAGAGAGAGAAAACAGGAAGAGAGTTCTCACCTGGAGAGAGAGAGAATACAGGAAGAGACTTCTCACCTGGAGAGAGAGAAGACAGGAAGAGAGTTCTCACCTGGAGAGAGAGAGAAGACAGGAAGAGAGTTCTCACCTGGAGAGAGAGAAAACAGGAAGAGAGTTCTCACCTGGAGAGAGAGAGAAAACAGGAAGAGACTTCTCACCTGGAGAGAGAGAGAAAACAGGAAGAGAGTTCTCACCTGGAGAGAGAGAGAAAACAGGAAGAGAGTTCTCACCTGGAGAGAGAGAAGACAGGAAGAGAGTTCTCACCTGGAGAGAGAGAGAAAACAGGAAGAGAGTTCTCACCTGGAGAGAGAGAAGACAGGAAGAGAGTTCTCACCTGGGCAAAGGCTGCTGCCTTCTCCTCGTTGTCTTGCCAGGCTCTCAGCATCTTCTCAGAGGCTGCGGACACACACACACACACATATATACATATATAAATATATATATATTCACAGACAAGCACACCCACACACACATCATTTTGTGCACCATTACATACATCTTCCATCCTCAAACGACAAGCGAAACCAGCTGAATTACCAACTCATACTGGGTAAACCAGCTGAAGGTATGTTTTCACTAAAGGTTTGCTGGTCTTGCTGGTCAGCCACCATAAGGTGGTCAAACAGGCTGGTTAACAAGCTGGTCAACCCGCAAACCACCATGTCAAGCTGGTCAGGCTGTTTTTTCCTGCAGGGCAACATTAAGCTAGATTAGCTGGTTTGCAGATTTGAAAGGATCTGAGAAGTAATGTTGTAAGCTAATTAGCTGGTTTGGAGTGACGTTATTCGCTAAATCAGCTGGTTTGGAGTGACGTTATTCGCTAAATCAGCTGGTTTGGAGTAACGTTATTCGCTAAATCAGCGGTTTTGGTGCCATGGGTGACTCATATATCCCATACTGCACCTGTGCTCACATATCCCATACTGCACCTGGTCATATCCCATACTGCACCTGTGCTCACATATCCCATACTGCACCTGTGCTCACATATCCCATAGTGCACCTGTACTCACATATCCCATACTGCACCTGTGCTCACATATCCCATACTGCACCTGTACTCACATATCCCATACTGCACCTGGTCATATCCCATACTGCACCTGTGCTCACATATCCCATACTGCACCTGGTCATATCCCATACTGCACCTGTGCTCACATATCCCATACTTGCACCTGTGCTCACATTATCCCATACTGCACCTGTACTCACATATCCCATACTGCACCTGTGCTCACATATCCCATACTGCACCTGGTCATATCCCATACTGCACCTGTACTCACATATCCCATACTGCACCTGTACTCACATATCCCATACTGCACCTGTACTCACATATCCCATACTGGCACCTGGTCATATCCCATACTGCACCTGTACTCACATATCCATACTGCACCTGTACTCACATATCCCATACTGCACCTGTACTCACATATCCCATACTGCACCTGTGCTCACATATCCCATACTGCACCTGTGCTCACATATCCCATACTGCACCTGTACTCACATATCCCATACTGCACCTGTACTCACATATCCCATACTGCACCTGTACTCACATATCCCATAATGCACCTGTACTCACATATCCCATAATGCACCTGTACTCACATATCCCATACTGCATCTGGTCGCGGTACTTCTCCAGGTCGTACTGGATGCTGCTGCGGAAGAAGTCCAGCTTGGCCTTGAGCTGCTGAGACAACGAGAACATCAGCGTCTTGTAGCGCGGTCAGGTTTTGTGTTGTAGCAGCAGACTCAACCTGCAGGAGGAGAGGAGGAGGAGAGGAGGAGAGGAGGAGAGGAGGAGGAGAGGAGGACAGGAGGAGGAGGAGAGGAGGAGGAGAGGAGAGGAGAGGAGGAGGAGGAGAGGAAGGAGGAGGAGAGGAGGAGTGGTGGAGAAGGAGGAGGAGAGAGAGAGGGAGGAGGAGAGGAGAGAGGAGGAGAGGAGGAGAGGAGAGGAGGAGGAGAGAGGAGAGGTGAGGAGGAGAGGAGGAGAGAGAGAGGAGAGGAGAGAGGAGGAGAGGAGGAGGAGAGGAGGGAGAGGAGGAGGAGGAGGAGGGAGGAGGAGGAGGAGAAGGAGGAGGAGAGGAAACAAGGAGAGGAGAGGAGAAGGAAGAGGGAGAGGAGGAGGAGAGGAGAAGGATAGGAGGGAGAGATGAGGGAGGAGGAGAGGAGGAGAGGAGGAAGAGGAGGATAGGAGA
>NC_085011.1:422788-488059 GCF_963854185.1 Sardina pilchardus | reverse complement strand
CTTCACTGAGTGAACAGACAATTACGAGAAGAGAAGAGAGTAAAATAGAATAGAAACCAGTACAAACCAATACAGTGACATCATAATAACAATATCACAGTTTACCAGTGCACAGGTACAGGAAATGACACCTGAGCACCTGAGTGATGTCACAGCATGTGATGTCATCAGCAGAGGGTGATGCATTGGAGGTCTGTGGTACATTTGCAATGTTTCCTGCCACACACTCAGAAAACTTCCACCATTGCACTACTGCACACGCACACACACACACCTATACACAACTAAGTATGTATTGTATTGTCTAGAACCAGAGGAGCTGGAAGTGAAGAGGAAGGTGCGTTTAGTTTCCTCTGCTGGGAAGAGCATAAATCATCTTCATCAGAATACATGAATAATGCCCCACCGTGAATAGTCACGTACACCACACACATTCACACATTGACACACTCAGTCTCTCAAACTGAAACTACAGTGCCTTCCTAAAGTATTGGAACACATGCTAAAGTTGACAATATAAAATCATCTTTTGGAAATTGATCTTAAAGGGATAATCCGGAGTGAAATGCACTTTAGATAAATTTTTCGGACTATTGGGAGTACATACGTTGAGTTGACACCAAAATCATGTAATTCGGATGTATTTTGAGAAAGTTCGAGCTCACCGTTTTTAGCCAAAACTCGTTAGCCTGGAAGTGACGCGGGCATGTCTTTCGCCGCTACAAAACGCTATTTATATACCTCTTCTACTGTTCCAAACAACACTACACTTACGTGGTAGTGAGTAGAGGGTCCCTAAAGCCTAACCGAAGTATCCCCACGTCTTTATGTGGTCGGATAGAGAGTCCAGAATAAATTTAATCGAGTCAGTACCTTACCAGTACCTAAGCTAACGAGTTTTGGCTAAAAACGGTGAGCTCGAACTTTCTCAAAATACATCCGAATGACATGATTTTGGTGTCAACTCAACGTACGTACTCCCAATAGTCCGAAAAATTGATCTAAAGTGCATTTCACTCCGGATTATCCCTTTAATGCCTTAAATGAAAAAATGAGGAAATATTCAACCTTTAAGGACATCAATTTAATTTTTGAATGAATAATGTATTGTAAATAAATAAATGTTTTCCTTAAAATACAGGGGCCATAAGTATTGGAACGCTTAAGTTAAAAAAGTTAAAAAGTTAAAAAAGGAGGCAGATTTTTATTTTTAAAGGCCAGTTTTTTCATGAATGGTGTGAATTGCATTGAGCTCAATGAGAATGAAACCAGCTAATTAGCTAACAGCTAAGAACTTATCAGGGTGCATAGTGTCCTGGATCCATGAAATAACTGGCCTTTAAAAATAAAAATCTGCCTGCCCTATGGGAATTTAACATAGGCGTTCCAATACTATTTTCATATTTTATATTGTCAACTTTAGCATGTGTTCCAATACTTTTGGAGGGCACTGCATATCTTTCTCCATGGAGATTTTTATTGGCTCTGGCCGCCACCAACAATATATATATACAGCCTTTACATATTATGATATTTTCTTCACATCTATTGAGAGTTCATAATTACAAGTAGCCTTAGATATTTTATCATTTAAATATTTCATATTGATTTGTTAATACTTTTTTAACACCTACCTTTAATGTCATGATTACATTGTATTAGGGCGGGTGAGTCTAATTAGGTACCTTTCCGTGTCAGTAGTTTGTGTCCGTGTCTGTTGGCTACTATTTGGGAATGAGATGTGCATATCAGGATGTAAGGCAGGAGGTTTGCTATTTGGGAATGAGATGTGCATATCAGGATGCATAGGCGTAATTTGCGGGGGGGTTACAGGGGTCATGACCCCCTCAAAAATCATATCCAGCTAATATAACCCCCTCAATATCATCACATAATTCAGATTACATTGAATATGAAATATTCTGGATGAATGTGTTTTGTTCGTTTTCTTTATTCATTTAATTTCCAGCAAGATAGTATCATGTTTTAAATATTCTGAAATGTACCCCCCTGCCCACCGACTACTTGGTATTACCCAACCTGCGTTCTCTACCGAAAGTTTGTTTACTATTTTGCGCAGTCGCTGGGATGAATGGTTGCAGAAAGCTCTCAACTCAGGTGGGAAGATGAAAAAGACATTGAAAGGCAGCCAGACAACATTTTTTCATTGTTGGTTGACACCAACCAAAAATATAGCCGCAAGCGGCGATGGCGGGCCCGAGCACCTGCGGTGCGGAGACCTGTGAAATTTCGGAATCTAACAAAGCAACATGTGCGTGTTGGTGGGCATGTGCATGAGCAACACACATGCCCACCAATTTTGGTCAATTTTCCTGAATATATGTGTCAACCACAACAGACAACACGCTAGGTGGCGCTATAGAGTCGCTAAGCCACACCCTAGGCCAGAGCTCTATCTGTGACTATCGATAGCAATAACGCACAAGCCCACCAAATTTGGTTCATTTTCGTGAATGAGTGTGTCAACCACAACAGACAATGCGCTAGGTGGCGCTATACAGTCTCTAAGACATTCTTGGCCAAAGCGCTGTCTCTGAATAGCTATAGCAATAACACACATGCCCACCAAATTTGGTTCATTTTCCTGAATGTATGCGTCAACAACAACACACAATCTGCTAGGTGGCGCTATAGTCCCTAAGCCACACCCTAGGCCAGAGCTCTGTTTCTGACTAGCGGCAGTAATAACAAACAAGCTCACCAAATTTGATTCATTTTCGTGAATGTATGTCAACCACAACAGGTAACACACTAGGTGGCGCTATAGAGTCCTTAAGCCACACCCTAGTCCAGAGCTCTGTCTCTAACTAGCAAAAACAATAACACACGAGCCCACCAAATTTGGTTAATTTTCGTGAATGTTTGTGTCAACCACAACAGACAATGCGCTAGGTGGCGCTATAGAGTCCTTAAGCCACACCCTAGGCCAAAGCTCTGTCTCTGACTACCGATAGCAATAACACACAAGTCCACCAAATTTGGTTCATTTTCGTGAATGTATGTGTCAACCACAACAGACAACGCACTAGGTGGCGCTATATAGTCCCTATGCCACACCCTAGGCCAAAGCTCTGTCTCTGACTAGCCATAGCAATAAGACACAAGTCCACCAAATTTGGTTCATTTTCGTGAATGTTTGTGTCAACCACAACAGATAACATGCTGCTAGGTGGCGCTATAGAGTCCCGAAGCCACACCTTAGGCCAGAGCTCTGTCCCTGACTAGCAAAAGCAATTCCACATGTAGCTGCCAAATTACATCCAATTTATAACCTTTTTTCTGCTTATTACACCAACTTCCTGTTTCGTAATAAGTCGCCATAATTCAAACCTTCGCTATTTCAATATACTTTTGAAATTCAAAAATCTGTTCGCAATTTCTCTTGGGCAACCCCTCAAGATCCTTTTACTACTGAAATGACATGATTTCGATAAACTGTCTAGGAGAAGTGTTTCAAAATACATGATGTGCAAAAATCATAATCATAATCATAACTCAAATTCTTCTAATATTTACTATAGAGTGTAAATGTAAAAGTTGTTCAGATTAATAGAACACACATGCCCACCAAATCTGGGCCATTTTCGTGAATGCATGTGTCAACCACAGCAGACAGCGCGATAGGTGGCGCTATAGAGTCCCTGAGCCACACCCTAGGCCAGAGCTCTGTCACTGAGTAGCCACATTAACTCCACATGTAGCTGCCAAAATACAAGAGTTTTGGAGCATGCTAAGTTGGTGAAAAAAGGGCGCACAGGGTAAGACGATGAAAGAATAATAATAAATATAGCCGCAAGCGGCGATGGCGGGCCCGAGCACCTGCGGTGCGGAGACCTGTGACATTTCGGAATCTATCAAAGCAACATGTGCGTGTTGGTGGGCATGTGCATGAGCAACACACATGCCCACCAAATTTGGCCAATTTTCCTGAATGTATGTGTCAACCACAACAGACAACACGCTAGGTGGCGCTATAGAGTCCCTAAGCCACACCCGAGGCCAGAGCTCTGTCTCTGAATAACTATAGCAATAACACACATGCTCACCAAATTTGGTTCATTTGGGTGAATGTACGTGTCAACCACAACAGACAATGCGCTAGGTGGCGCTATAGAGTCCCTAAGCCACACCCTAGGCCAGAGCTCTATCTCTGACTATCGATAGCAATAACGCACAAGCCCACCAAATTTGGTTCATTTTCGTGAATGTATGTGTCAACCACAACAGACAATGCGCTAGGTGGTGCTATACAGTCCCTAAGACACCCTTGGCCAGAGCGCTGTCTCTGAATAGCTATAGCAATAACACATATGCCAACCAAATTTGGTTCATTTTCGTGAATGTATGTGTCGACCACAACAGACAATGCACTAGGTGGCGCTATAGAGTCCCTAAGCCACACCCGAGGCCAGAGCTCTGTCTCTGAATAACTTTAGCAATAACACACATGCCCACCAAATTTTGTTCATTTTGGTGAATGTTTGTGTCAACCACAAGAGACAACACACTAGGTGGCGCTATAGAGTCCCTACGCTTCACCCTATGCCAAAGCTCTGTCTCTGACTAGCCATAGCAATAACACACAAGTCCACCAAATTTGGTTCATTTTCGTGAATGTTTGTGTCAACCACAACAGACTACGCACTAGGTGGCGCTATAGAGTCCCTAAGCCACACCCAAGGCCAGAGCTCTGTCTCTGACTACCGATAGCAATAACACATGTGCCCACCAAATTTGGTTAATTTTCGTGAATATTTGTGTCAACCACAACAGACAACGCAGTAGGTGGCACTATAGAGTCCCTACGCCACACCCTATGCCAAAGCTCTGTCTCTGACTAGCCATAGCAATAACACACAAGTCCACCAAATTTGGTTCATTTTTGTGAATGTTTGTGTCAACCACAACAGATAACGTGCTGCTAGGTGGCGCTATAGTGTCCCAAAGCCACACCTTAGGCCAGAGCTCTGTCTCTGACTAGCAGAAGCAATTCCACATGTAGCTGCCAAATTACATCCAATTCATAGCCTTTTTTCTGCCTATAACACCAACTTCCTGTTTCTTAATAAAACGCCATAATTCAAACCTTCGCCAACTCGATATACTTTTGAAATTCAAAAATCTGTTCGCAATTCCTCTCGGGCAACCCCTCAAGATCATTTTAGTGCTGATATGACATGATTTCGATAAACCGTCTAGGAGAAGTGTTTCAAAATACATGATGTGCAAAAATCATAATCATAATCATAACTCAAATTTGTTTAAGATTCACTATGTAGTGTAAATGTGAAAGTTGTTCAGATTCATGCAACACATCTGCCTACCAAATTTAGTTCATTTTCGTACATGCACGTGTCAACCACAACAGACAGCGCGGTGGGTGGCGCTATAGAGTCCCTGAGCCACACCCTTGGCCAGAGCTCTGTGTCTGAGTAGCGTTACCAATTCCACATCTTACTGCCAAATTTCAAGAGTTTTAGAGCATGCCAAGTTGGTGAAAAAAGGCCAAACATGACCTGTAAGAAGATTCCACAGACATAATAATAATAATAATAATAATCTGAGCAGAAGCAATAGGGCCTTGCACCTACGGTGCAGCCGCTGCTACAGCGGCCGCACCTCGGTGCTCGGGCCCTAATAATAATAATAATAAATATAGCTGCAAGCAGCAATATGGGGGCCAAGCAGGCAGGACAAAAAGGCCAGAGTTGCCATGGTAACTCAATGCTCTTACGTCAGGCATGTAGTTTTAAGCAGTCACAAGAATTTTGATGTCAAACAACCCAAGATTGGCCGAGAAGCGGGCTCACTTCCTGTTCAGCGGCTTCGCCGTCAATTTCGATTGGCTATTGTGGGCGGACGGTTTAAGATATCCTTTCGAAAAGCACAGCCTATGTTACACTCGGTCTGAAGATCATCCCTGTGAAGTTTCGTGCAGATCGGATACATTTTGTGACCTGTGGAAATGTTTAAGGGATTATTATTAAATCCAATATGGCGGCCGAATCAAATAAGGTTGATGTCACAAATTGAAATGGGTCAGCCTAAGGACCTCCCACAGTATAATTAGACATCAGTAGCAAGTTTAAATTCCAAACACATCAACAGCTACAGGCCAAAATGCCTTTTTGCTAACTGCGGCGCCCCCTAGAGGTCAAAGGTCACCAAATTTCTTGAGCCTCATCCTGATGGGGTCTAGAGTCCATGTACCAAGATTGGTTTTGATGCGCAAAAGGGTTGCTGAAATATGAGCCCACTTCCTGTTTGGCGGCTTCGCCGCGAAATTCGATTGGCTGTTACAGGCGAACGGTTATAGTTCCGAAGAAAAAAAATAATTTCAGTATACAACATGGTCTGTAGAATATGTGTGTGAAGTTTGGTGTTGATCGGACAAAATCTGTAGGAGGAGAAGGCATTTAAGTGTTTTTGACAAAATCCAAAATGGCGGAAAATCCATCATGGCGGAAAATGACGTCATAGGGTCCGTTGAACTCAGGCTGGTCCAAGGATTCTAATGATACCTGACTTTTGAAAATTGGCCGAAGCGGTCAAAAGTTACGTGCGTGAACGCACGTCCAACTTTGACCTGTTGGTGGCGCTAGAGCGTATGAGGTGCCGACATGATACTTGGTGAGATGAATTATTGGACTGTCCCTAATCAGTGTGCCAAATTTCACAACTTTTCACCAGTTGGTTCTATGGGCTGCCATAGACTTCAATGACAGAGGAATAATAATAATAGTTTGTATATAATAATATAGCTGCAAGCAGCAATGTGGGGGCCAAGCAGTAGGCCGGAGTAACCACGGCAACTCGATGCTGTTGGCTCAATGCGGCAATGAGACATATGGCCGTAAGCAGTCAGAACAAGTTTCATGTCTAACACGTCAAAAGTTACAAGCCAACTTGCATTTTTGCTAATTGAAGCTATCCTAAAGGTCAAAGGTCACCAAATTTCTTGAGCGTCCTCAGGATCGGGTCACAAGTCCCTGCACTAAGTTTGGTTTTGATAGATTCAAAGGTTGCTGAGATATGAGCTCACTTCCTGTTTGGCGGCTTCATACCCTCGAGGTGAAAGGTCACCAAATTTATTGGGCTTCGTCCCAATTGGGTCACAAGTCCATATACTAAGTTTGGTGTTGATAGATGCAAAGGCAGCTAAGATATGGGCTCACTTCCTGTTTGGCGGCTTCACCGCGAATTTCGATTGGCTGCGACGGGCAAACGCTTCTGTCAATTGTTACAGAAATCGAAACACTAGCAAGGCATGGTCTGAAGATGGTCTGTGCCAATTTTGGTGAGGATCAGTTGAAATTTGTGACCTAGGGAAATGTGTTAGTGTTTTTGATTAAGTCCAATATGGCGGCCGAATCAATTAGGTTGATGTCACAAATTGTCATCTGTCGACATAAGTATCTTCCAAAGTATTACTAGACATCACTAGTACATTGTAATTCTAAGCACAACAGCAGTTATAGGCCAAAAAGCATGTTTCTGAATAACAGCGCCTCCTAAAGGTCAAAGGTCACCAAATTTCTTGAGCGTCCTCCTGATGGAGTCACAAGTCCATGTACTAAGTTTGGTTTTGATGCGTGCAAGGTTTGCTGAAATATGAGCCAACTTCCTGTTTGGCGGCTTCGCCACGAATTTCGATTCGCTGTTTTGAGCAAACGGTAATACTTCCGGAGAAAAAAAGCAATTCGTTGGCAAAACATATTCTGCGGATTCTCCACGTCAAGTTTGGTGTCGGTCGGACAAAATTTGTGAGAGGAGTAGGCTCTCAAGTGTTTTTGATGAAATCCAAAATGGCGGAAAATCCATCATGGCGGAAAATGACGTCATAGGATGCGTTGAACTCGGGCAGGTCCAAGGATTCCAATGATACCTGACTTTTGAAAATCGGATCAAGGGGTCAAAAGTTACGTGCATGAAGGCACCTCTAACTTTGACCTGTTGGTGGCGCTAGAGGGTTCGAGGTGCCGACATGGAATTTGGTGACATGAATCATGGGACTGTCCCTAATCAGTGTGCCAAATTTCACAACTTTTCACCAGTCGGTTCTATGGGCTGCCATTGACTTCCATGGCGGAGGAATAATAATAAATATAGCTGCAAGCAGCAATGAGGGGGCCAAGCAGTAGGCCGGAGTAACTACGGCAACTCGACACTGTTGGCTCAATGCCGCAATGAGACATATGGCCGTAAGCAGTCAGAACAAGTTTCATGTCTAACACGTCAAAAGTTACAAGCGAACTTGCATTTTTGCTAATTGAAGCTATCCTAAAGGTCAAAGGTCACCAATTTTCTTGAGAGTCCTCGCGATCTGGTCACGAGCCCATGCACTAAGTTTGGTTTTGATAGATTCAAAGGTTGCTGAGATATGAGCTCACTTCCTGTTTGGCGGCTTCACACCCTAGAGGTCAAAGGTCACCAAATGTATTGGGTGTCATCCCGATTAGGTCACAAGCCCATATACTAAGTTTGGTGTTGATAGATGCAAAGGCTGCTAAGATATGGGCTCACTTCCTGTTTGCCAGCTTCGCCGCGAATTTCGATTGGCTGCGACGGGCAAACGCTTCTGTCAATTGTTACAGAAATCAGAACACTAACAAGGCATGGTCTGAAGATGGTCTGTGCCAATTTTGGTGAGGATCAGTTGAAATTTGTGACCTAGGGAAATTTGTTAGTGTTTTTGATTAAATCCAATATGGCGGCCGAATCAATTACGTTGATGTCACAAGTTGTCATCTGTCAACATAAGTATCTTCCAAAGTATTACTAGACATCACTAGTACATTGTAATTCTAAGCACAACAGCAGTTATAGGCCAAAAAGCCTGTTTTTGAATAACAGCGCCCCCTAGAGGTCAAAGGTCACCAAATTTCTTGAGGGTCCTCCAGATGGGGTAAGGAGTCCACGTACTAAGTTTAGTTTTGATGCGTGAAAGGGTTGCTGAAATATGAGCCCACTTCCTGTTTGGCGGCCTCGCCGCGAATTTCGATTCGCTGTTTTGGGCGAACGGTAATACTTCCGAAGACAAAAAGCAATGCGTTGGTAAGGCATCATCTGAGGATGCTCCATGTAAAGTTTGGTGTCGGTCGGACAAAATTTGTGACCCCTGATACATTTTGAGTGTTTTTGACAAAATCCAAAATGGCGGGAAATCCATCATGGCGGAAAATGACGTCACAGGGTGCGTTTAACTCGGGCTGGTCCAAGGATTCCAAAGATACCTGGTTTTTGAAAATTTGCCCAAGGGTTCAAAAGTTACGTGCGTGAACGCATGTCCAACTTTGACCTGTTGGTGGCGCTAGAGGGTTCGAGGTGCCGACATGAAATTTGGTGACATGAATCATGGGACTATCCCTAATCAGTGTGCCAAATTTCACAACTTTTCACCAGTCGGTTCTATGGGCTGCCATTGACTTCCATGGCGGAGGAATAATAATAAATATAGCTGCAAGCAGCAATGTGGGGGCCAAGCAGTAGGCCGGAGTAACCACGGCAACTCGACGCTGTTGGCTCAATGCGGCAATGAGACATATGGCCGTAAGCAGTCAGAACAAGTTTCATGTCAAACACGTCAAAAGTTACAAGCCAACTTGCATTTTTGCTAATTGAAGCTATCCTAAAGGTCAAAGGTCACCAAATTTCTTGAGCGTCCTCAGGATCGGGTCACGAGTCCATGCACTAAGTTTGGTTTTGATAGATTCAAAGGTTGCTGAGATATGAGCTCACTTCCTGTTTGGTGGCTTCATTACCTCGAGGTCAAAGGTCACCAAATTTATTGGGCTTCGTCCCAATTGGGTCACAAGTCCATATACTAAGTTTGGTGTTGATAGATGCAAAGGCAGCTAAGATATGGGCTCATTTCCTGTTTGGCGGCTTCGCCGCGAATTTCGATTGGCTGCGACGGGCAAACGCTTCTGTCAATTGTTACAGAAATCACAACACTAACAAGGCATGGTCTGAAAATGGTCTGTGCCAATTTTGGTGAGGATCAGTTGAAATTTGTGACCTAGGGAAATGTGTTAGTGTTTTTGATTAAGTCCAATATGGCGGCCGAATCAATTAGGTTGATGTCACAAGTTGTCATCTGTCGACATAAGTATCTTCCAAAGTATTACTAGACATCACTAGTACATTGTAATTCTAAGCACAACAGCAGTTATAGGCCAAAAAGCATGTTTCTGAATAACAGCGCCTCCTAGAGGTCAAAGGTCACCAAATTTCTTGAGCGTCCTCCTGATGGAGTCACAAGTCCATGTACTAAGTTTGGTTTTGATGCGTGCAAGGTTTGCTGAAATATGAGCCAACTTCCTGTTTGGCGGCTTCGCCACGAATTTCGATTCGCTGTTTTGAGCAAACGGTAATATTTCCGGAGAAAAAAAGCAATGCATTGGCAAAACATATTCTGTGGATTCTCCACGTCAAGTTTGGTGTCGGTCGGACAAAATTTGTGAGAGGAGTAGGCTCTCAAGTGTTTTTGATGAAATCCAAAATGGCGGAAAATCCATCATGGCGGAAAATGACATCATAGGGTGCGTTGAACTCGGGCAGGTCCAAGGATTCCAATGATACCTGACTTTTTAAAATCGGATCAACGGGTCAAAAGTTACGTGCATGAAGGCACCTCTAACTTTGACCTGTTGGTGGCGCTAGAGGGTTCGAGGTGCCGACATGAAATTTGGTGACATGAATAATGGGACTGTCCCTAATCAGTGTGCCAAATTTTACAACTTTTCACCAGTCGGTTCTATGGGCTGCCATTGACTCCCATGGCGGATTCATAATAATAATAAGAAAACAGAGTAACACAATGGGGTCCTCGCAGCTTCGCTGCTTGGCCCCCAATAAGAAAACTAAGAATCACAATGGGTTCCTCGCAGCTTCGCTGCTTGGCCCCCAAATAATAACTAGAAATGCAATTCCAAGGAATTACCAGTGCATGAAAATGCAAAAATAGATAGATAATGTAGATATGGTTACTAAGGTGTAGCTAGGGTAAACATGGTGGTTGCATAGTTTACAGAGAGTTGATAGTGTGAAGGTAGACAGTTTAAAGATGAAACGTTCCAGTTCTAACTTAACTAATGATTTCTATTCATGTTAAAATGTTGATTAGCTAACTTAGCTAATGATTTCTAGCAGTTACGTTAAAAATGCTTACTATGCTAGCAATGCTAACAATGCTAACCAGGTTGATTAGCTAACTTAACCGATGATTTCTAACAGTAATGCTAAAAATGCTAACTATGCTAACAATGCTAAATTTGCTAACAATGCTAACCAGGTTGATTAGCTAACTTAGTTGATGATTTTTTGCAGTTATGCTAAAAATGCTAACTATGCTAACAATGCTAACTATGCTAACCATGGTAACTAGCTAACTTGCTAGTGAGGACTTTTATTTTGAAACATTTGTTGCTAGGGTATCCATGGTGGCCACTATCAGGAAACAAGAAGTTACTGCAGTATAATCATGTTGGTTGCTATGGAAACGGTCATAAACACTTTTTAATGGTTGCTATGTTGGTTGCTAGGTACATGGAGGTTTCATGTAGTTGACTGGAGGCATAGTGGATGATAACTGACAGTTGGAATGGTTGAACAGTTCAATAGTTGAGTAGTTTCAATGGTTAAATGATTTAATAGTGTATTATTGCAGTGAGGACCTTTATTTTGAAACAGTTGTGGACAGAGGAAGTAGTGAAACAGGATCTGTAGTCTTAATGAGATTGTATGCTTAAAGCCTGAGACAGAAGGTGCCTCTCATAGCGTTTACGCGTCCTCTCTCGCTCCTCACTGATCTACATAAAGAATGATGGAGCGGCAACAATGGGATAGTCTAGCCCTTCTTCTATCTTTCTTTATGTAGATCATTGAGGATCAAGGAGCGAGGGAGGACATATAAACGCTGCTTGAGAGGGACCCACAGTAAATACTTTAAAAGTTGTATGTAGATAGTCTAATTAATGTTGATAGATAGAATGTTTAATGGATGTTGATAGGCAGATTGTTTAATAGATATTGATTGACAGTTTAATGGGTGGATGAGTGAATGGTCTGAAGAAGATGAATGGATAGAAGGTTGGATGGAATGTGCCTTATATTCTTGTTAAGAGAGACACTGATACAGCTCTCTGAGAGTAGTTGACACAGGTGTAATCAATTTAACTGGCTAGTCTTAAGAGAGCCAGAATACTCTTAAAGCCTGAGACAGAGTAAATAATTTAAAAGTTGAATGTAGATAGTCTAATTAATGTTGATAGACAGAGAGTTTAATGGATGTTGATAGACAGATTGTTTAATAGATGTTGATAGACAGTTTAATGGGTGGATGAGTGAATGGTCTGAAGAAGATGAATGGATAGAATGTTGGATGGAATGTGCCTTATATTCTTGTAGAATGGAGAGACACAGCTCTCTACTGAGAGTAGTGGATACAGATACAGGTGTAATCAATTTAACTGGCTAGTCTTAAGAGAGCCAGCCTGAGACAGAGTAGATTGTTTAAAAGTTCAATGTAGAGCGTCTAATTGATGTTGTTGATAGGCAGACTGTTTAGAATGGGTGGATGAGTGAATGGTTTGAAGAAGATGAATGGATATAAAGTTGGATGGAATTAGGAGGACTTATTTTGATACTGTTGTGCGCAGAGGATACAGGGGAACAGAATATGTAGCCTTCAGAGAGATTGTAAAGCCTGAGAGAAACTGACAGTTGGTGGCCAGGTGGCTGACCAGCTGGGGTAACATTCTAATTGCTGCCGTGATGTCATAATGAGCCATGTTAAGTCTATGGGGGAAATTGTAATAGTTTTTAACTAATAGTTTAAAAAGTATAAAAGTTACAAAGTTGAAAAATACAAAGCCCACATCGCGTAAGTAAGACCTACGCGTCAAAATTTGAATGGAGTTTCTACGTTAAGCGGTTGAAGCTGAATTGCGTGCGTTAGAAGAAGAACTAGAAATGCAATTCCAAGGAATTACCAGTGCATGAAAATGCTAAAAAAGATAGATAATGTAGATATGGTTACTAAGGTGTAGCTAGGGTAAACATGGTGGTTGCATAGTTTACAGAGAGTTGATAGTGTGAAGGTAGACAGTTTAAAGATGAAACATTCCAGTTCTAACTTAACTAATGATTTCTATTCATGTTAAAATGTTGATTAGCTAACTTAGCTAATGATTTCTAGCAGTTAAGCTAAAAATGCTAATTATGCTAGCAATGCTAACTTTACTAACAATGCTAACCAGGTTGATTAGCTAACTTATCGATGATTTCTAGCAGTAATGTTAAAAATGCTAACTATGCTAACAATGCTAAATTTGCTGACAATGCTAACCAGGTTGATTAGCTAACTTAGTTGATGATTTTTTGCAGTTATGCTAAAAATGCTAACTATGTTAACAATGTTAACTATGCTAACTAGCTAACTTGCTAGTGAGGACTTTTATTTTGAAACATTTGTTGCTAGGGTATCCATGGTGGCCACTATCAGGAAACAAGAAGTTACTGCAGTATAATCATGTTGGTTGCTATGGAAACGGTTATAAACACTTAATTTTAATGGTTGCTATGTTGGTTGCTAGGTACATGGAGGTTTCATGTAGTTGACTGGAGGCATAGTTGATGATAACTGACAGTTGGAATGGTTGAACATTTCAATAGTTGAGTAGTTTCAATGGTTAAATGATTTAATAGTGTATAATTGCAGTGAGGACCTTTATTTTGAAACAGTTGTAGACAGAGGAAGTAGTGAAACAGGATCTGTAGTCTTAATGAGATTGTATGCTTAAAGCCTGAGACAGAAGGTGCCTCTCATAGCGTTTACGCGTCCTCTCTCGCTCCTCACTGATCTACATAAAGAATGATGGAGCGGCAACAATGGGATAGTCTAGCCCTTCTTCTATCTTTCTTTATGTAGATCATTGAGGATCGAGGAGCGAGGGAGGACATATAAACGCTGCTTGAGAGGGACCCACAGTAAATACTTTAAAAGTTGTATGTAGATAGTCTAATTAATGTTGATAGACAGAATGTTTAATGGATGTTGATAGGCAGATTGTTTAATAGATATTGATTGACAGTTTAATGGGTGGATGAGTGAATGGTCTGAAGAAGATGAGTGGATAGAAGGTTGGATGGAATGTGCCTTATATTCTTGTTAAGAGAGACACTGATACAGCTCTCTGAGAGTAGTTGACACAGGTGTAATCAATTTAACTGGCTAGTCTTAAGAGTGCCAGAGTACTCTTAAAGCCTGAGACAGAGTAAATAATTTAAAAGTTGAATGTAGATAGTCTAATTAATGTTTAATTTAAAGTTTAATGGATGTTGATAGACAGATTGTTTAATAGATGTTGATAGACAGTTTAATGGGTGGATGAGTGAATGGTCTGAAGAAGATGAATGGATAGAATGTTGGATGGAATGTGCCTTATATTCTTGTAGAATGGAGAGACACAGCTCTCTACTGAGAGTAGTGGATACAGATACAGGTGTAATCAATTTAACTGGCTAGTCTTAAGAGAGCCAGCCTGAGACAGAGTAGATTGTTTAAAAGTTCAATGTAGAGCGTCTAATTGATGTTGTTGATAGGCAGACTGTTTAGAATGGGTGGATGAGTGAATGGTTTGAAGAAGATGAATGGATATAAAGTTGGATGGAATTAGGAGGACTTATTTTGATACTGTTGTGCGCAGAGGATACAGGGGAACAGAATATGTAGTCTTCAGAGAGGAGCCTGAGAGAAACTGACAGTTGGTGCCCAGGTGGCTGACCAGCTGGGGTAACATTCTAATTGCTGCCGTGATGTCATAATGAGCAATGTTAAGTCTATGGGGGAAATGGTGATAGTTTTTAACTAATAGTTTAAAAAGTATAAAAGTTACAAAGTTGAAAAATATAAAGCACATATGGCATAAGCAAGACCTACGCAACAAAGTTTGAATGAAGTTTCTACGTTAAACGGTTGAAGCTGAATTGCGAGCGTTAGAAGAAGAAGTTTAACTAGAAATGCAATTCCAAGGAATTACCAGTGCATGAAAATGCAAAAATAGATAGATAATGTAGATATGGTTACTAAGGTGTAGCTAGGGTAAACATGGTGGTTGCATAGTTTACAGAGAGTTGATAGTGTGAAGGTAGACAGTTTAAAGATGAAACATTCCAGTTCTAACTTAACTAATGATTTCTATTCATGTTAAAATGTTGATTAGCTAACTTAGCTAATGATTTCTAGCAGTTACGCTAAAAATGCTTATTATGCTAGCAATGCTAACTTTACTAAAAATGCTAACCAGGTTGATTAGCTAACTTAACCGATGATTTCTAGCAGTAATGCTAAAAATGCTAACTATGCTAAATTTGCTAACAATGCTAACCAGGTTGATTAGCTAACTTAGTTTATCATTTTTTGCAGTTATGCTAAAAATGCTAACAATGCTAACTATGCTAACCATGCTAACTAGCTAACTTGCTAGTGAGGACTTTTATTTTGAAACATTTGTTGCTAGGGTATCCATGGTGGCCACTATCAGGAAACAAGAAGTTACTGCAGTATAATCATGTTGGTTGCTATGGAAACGGTCATAAACACTTAATTTTAATGGTTGCTATGTTGGTTGCTAGGTACATGGAGGTTTCATGTAGTTGACTGGAGGCATAGTGGATGATAACTGACAGTTGGAATGGTTGAACAGTTCAATAGTTGAGTAGTTTCAGTGGTTAAATGATTTAATAGTGTATTATTGCAGTGAGGACCTTTATTTTGAAACAGTTGTGGACAGAGGAAGTAGTGAAACAGGATCTGTAGTCTTAATGAGATTGTATGCTTAAAGCCTGAGACAGAAGGTGCCTCTCATATATAGCGTTTACGCGTCCTCTCTCGCTCCTCACTGATCTACATAAAGAATGATGGAGCGGCAACAATGGGATAGTCTAGCCCTTCTTCTATCTTTCTTTATGTAGATCATTGAGGATCGAGGAGCGAGGGAGGACATATAAACACTGCTTGAGAGGGACCCACAGTAAATACTTTAAAAGTTGTATATAGTCTAATTAATGTTGATAGACAGAATGTTTAATGGATGTTGATAGGCAGATTGTTTAATAGATATTGATTGACAGTTTAATGGGTGGATGAGTGAATGGTCTGAAGAAGATGAATGGATAGAAGGTTGGATGGAATGTGCCTTATATTCTTGTTAAGAGAGACACTGATACAGCTCTCTGAGAGTAGTTGACACAGGTGTAATCAATTTAACTGGCTAGTCTTAAGAGAGCCAGCGTGTACTCTTAAAGCCTGAGACAGTAAATAATTTAAAAGTTGAATGTAGATAGTCTAATTAATGTTGATAGACAGAGAGTTTAATGGATGTTGATAGACAGATTGTTTAATAGATGTTGATAGACAGTTTAATGGGTGGATGAGTGAATGGTCTGAAGAAGATGAATGGATAGAATGTTGGATGGAATGTGCCTTATATTCTTGTAGAATGGAGAGACACAGCTCTCTACTGAGAGTAGTGGATACAGATACAGGTGTAATCAATTTAACTGGCTAGTCTTAAGAGAGCCAGCCTGAGACAGAGTAGATTGTTTAAAAGTTCAATGTAGAGCGTCTAATTGATGTTGTTGATAGGCAGACTGTTTAGAATGGGTGGATGAGTGAATGGTTTGAAGAAGATGAATGGATATAAAGTTGGATGGAATTAGGAGGACTTATTTTGATACTGTTGTGCGCAGAGGATACAGGGGAACAGAATATGTAGTCTTCAGAGAGGAGCCTGAGAGAAACTGACAGTTGGTGCCCAGGTGGCTGACCAGCTGGGGTAACATTCTAATTGCTGCCGTGATGTCATAATGAGCAATGTTAAGTCTATGGGGGAAATGGTGATAGTTTTTAACTAATAGTTTAAAAAGTATAAAAGTTACAAAGTTGAAAAATACAAAGCACATATGGCATAAGCAAGACCTACGCAACAAAGTTTGAATGAAGTTTCTACGTTAAACGGTTGAAGCTGAATTGCGAGCGTTAGAAGAAGAAGTTTAATAATAACTAGAAATGCAATTCCAAGGAATTACCAGTGCATGAAAATGCAAAAATAGATGGATAATGTAGATATGGTTGCTAAGGTGTAGCTAGGGTAAACATGGTGGTTGCATAGTTTACAGAGAGTTGATAGTGTGAAGGTAGACAGTTTAAAGATGAAACATTCCAGCTCTAACTTAACTAGTGATTTCTATTCATGTTAAAATGTTGATTAGCTAACTTAGGTAATGATTTCTAGCAGTTACGCTAAAAATGCTAATTATGCTAGCAATGATAACTTTACTAACAATGCTAACCAGGTTGATTAGCTAACTTAGCTAATGATTTCTAGCAGTTACGCTAAAAATGCTTATTATGCTAGCAATGCTAACTTTACTAACAATGCTAACCAGGTTGATTAGCTAACTTAACCGATGATTTCTAGCAGTTATGCTAAAAATGCTAACTATGCTAACAATGCTAACTATGCTAACTAGCTAACTTGCTAGTGAGGACTTTTATTTTGAAACATTTGTTGCTAGGGTATCCATGGTGGCCACTATCAGGAAACAAGAATTTACTGCAGTATAATCATGTTGGTTGCTATGGAAACGGTCATAAACACTTAATTTTAATGGTTGCTATGTTGGTTGCTAGGTACATGGAGGTTTCATGTAGTTGACTGGAGGCATAGTGGATGATAACTGACAGTTGGAATGGTTGAACAGTTCAATAGTTGAGTAGTTTCAATGGTTAAATGATTTAATAGTGTATTATTGCAGTGAGGACCTTTATTTTGAAACAGTTGTGGACAGAGGAAGTAGTGAAACAGGATCTGTAGTCTTAATGAGATTGTATGCTTAAAGCCTGAGACAGAAGGTGCCTCTCATAGCGTTTACGCGTCCTCTCTCGCTCCTCACTGATCTACATAAAGAATGATGGAGCGGCAACAATGGGATAGTCTAGCCCTTCTTCTATCTTTCTTTATGTAGATCATTGAGGATCGAGGAGCGAGGGAGGACATATAAACGCTGCTTGAGAGGGACCCACAGTAAATACTTTAAAAGTTGTATGTAGATAGTCTAATTAATGTTGATAGATAGAATGTTTAATGGATGTTGATAGGAAGATTGTTTTATATTGATTGACAGTGTAATGGGTGGATGAGTGAATGGTCTGAAGAAGATGAATGGATAGAAGGTTGGATGGAATGTGCCTTATATTCTTGTTAAGAGAGACACTGATACAGCTCTCTGAGAGTAGTTGACACAGGTGTAATCAATTTAACTGGCTAGTCTTAAGAGAGCCATAGTACTCTTAAAGCCTGAGACAGAGTAAATAATTTAAAAGTTGAATGTAGATAGTCTAATTAATGTTGATAGACAGAGAGTTTAATGGATGTTGATAGACAGATTGTTTAATAGATGTTGATAGACAGTTTAATGGGTGGATGAGTGAATGGTCTGAAGAAGATGAATGGATAGAATGTTGGATGGAATGTGCCTTATATTCTTGTAGAATGGAGAGACACAGCTCTCTACTGAGAGTAGTGGATACAGATACAGGTGTAATCAATTTAACTGGCTAGTCTTAAGAGAGCCAGCCTGAGACAGAGTAGATTGTTTAAAAGTTCAATGTAGAGCGTCTAATTGATGTTGTTGATAGGCAGACTGTTCAGAATGGGTGGATGAGTGAATGGTTTGAAGAAGATGAATGGATATAAAGTTGGATGGAATTAGGAGGACTTATTTTGATACTGTTGTGCACAGAGGATACAGGGGAACAGAATATGTAGTCTTCAGAGAGGAGCCTGAGAGAAACTGACAGTTGGTGCCCAGGTGGCTGACCAGCTGGGGTAACATTCTAATTGCTGCCGTGATGTCATAATGAGCAATGTTAAGTCTATGGGGGAAATGGTGATAGTTTTTAACTAATAGTTTAAAAAGTATAAAAGTTACAAAGTTGAAAAATACAAAGCACATATGGCATAAGCAAGACCTACGCAACAAAGTTTGAATGAAGTTTCTACGTTAAACGGTTGAAGCTGAATTGCGAGCGTTAGAAGAAGAAGTTTAATAACTAGAAATGCAATTCCAAGGAATTACCAGTGCATGAAAATGCAAAAATAGATAGATAATGTAGATATGGTTACTAAGATGTAGCTAGGGTAAACATGGTGGTTGCATAGTTTACAGAGAGTTGATAGTGTGAAGGTAGACAGTAGATGAAACATTCCAGTTCTAACTTAACTAATGATTTATATTCATGTTAAAATGTTGATTAGCTAACTTAGCTAATGATTTCTAGCAGTTATGCTAAAAATGCTAATTATGTTAGCAATGCTAACTTTACTAACAATGCTAACCAGGTTGATTAGCTAACTTATCCGATGATTTCTAGCAGTAATGCTAAACATGCTAACTATGCTAACAATGCTAAATTTGCTAACAATGCTAACCAGTTTGATTAGCTAACTTAGTTAATGATTTTTTGCAGTTATGCTAAAAATGCTAACTATGCTAACAATGCTAACTATGCTAACCATGCTAACTAGCTAACTTGCTAGTGAGGACTTTTATTTTGAAACATTTGTTGCTAGGGTATCCATGGTGGCCACTATCAGGAAACAAGAAGTTACTGCAGTATAATCATGTTGGTTGCTATGGAAACGGTCATAAACACTTAATTTTAATGGTTGCTATGTTGGTTGCTAGGTACATGGAGGTTTCATGTAGTTGACCGGAGGCATAGTGGATGATAACTGACAGTTGGAATGGTTGAACAGTTCAATAGTTGAGTAGTTTCAATGGTTAAATGATTTAATAGTGTATTATTGCAGTGAGGACTTTTATTTTGAAACAGTTGTGGACAGAGGAAGTAGTGAAACAGGATCTGTAGTCTTAATGAGATTGTATGCTTAAAGCCTTAGACAGAAGGTGCCTCTCATATAGCGTTTACGTGTCTTCTCTCGCTCCTCGATCCTCACTGATCTACATAAAGAATGATGGAGCGGCAACAATGGGATAGTCTAGCCCTTCTTCTATCTTTCTTTATGTAGATCAGTGAGGAGCGAGGAGTGAGGGAGGACATATAAACGCTGCTTGAGAGGCACCCACAGTAAATACTTTAAAAGTTGTATGTAGATAGTCTAATTAATGTTGATAGACAGAATGTTTAATGGATGTTGATAGGCAGATTGTTTAATAGATATTGATTGACAGTTTAATGGGTGGATGAGTGAATGGTCTGAAGAAGATGAATGGATAGAAGGTTGGATGGAATGTGCCTTATATTCTTGTTAAGAGAGACACTGATACAGCTCTGTGAGAGTAGTTGATACAGGTGTAATCAATTTAACT
This sequence comes from Sardina pilchardus, assembly GCF_963854185.1. Taxonomy (NCBI): domain Eukaryota; kingdom Metazoa; phylum Chordata; class Actinopteri; order Clupeiformes; family Clupeidae; genus Sardina; species Sardina pilchardus. The sequence continues at coordinate 467,641 of NC_085011.1, read as the reverse complement.
GGCTAGTCTTAAGAGAGCCAGAGAGACAGAGTAAATAATTTAAAAGTTGAATGTAGATAGTCTAATTAATGTTGATAGACAGAGAGTTTAATGGATGTTGATAGGCAGATTGTTTAATAGATGTTGATAGACAGTTTAATGGGTGGATGAGTGAATGGTCTGAAGAAGATGAATGGATAGAAAGTTGGATGGAATGTGCCTTATATTCTTGTAGAGTGGAGAGACACAGCTCTCTACTGAGAGTGGTGGATACAGATACAGGTGTAATCAATTTAACTGGCTAGTCTTAAGATCCCGAGTGTATCCTTAAAGCCTGAGACAGAGTAGATTGTTTAAAAGTTGAATGTAGATCGTCTAATTGATGTTGATAGGCAGACTGTTTAGAATGGGTGGATGAGTGAATGGTTTGAAGAAGATGAATGGATAGAAAGTTGGATGGAATTAGGAAGACTTATGTTGATACAGGGGAACAGAAAATGTAGTCTCAAGAGAACCAGTGTATGTAGCCTGAGAGAGAGAGAGAGCTGCTGCACCTGGACTGGCCACCTGGCGTAACATTCTAATTGCTGCCGTGATGTCATAATGAGCAATGTTAAGTCTATGGGGAAATTTTTAATAGTTTTTAATTCATAGTTTAAAAAGTATAAAAGTTACAAAGTTGAAAAATATATTCCACAGGTCTCCTAAGTAAGACCTACGTAGCAAAGTTTGAATCAAGTTTCTACGTTAAACGGTTCAAGCTGAATTGCGAGCGTTAGAAGAAGAAGTGGAATAATAATAATAAGAAACCTAGGAAGAACAATATAGTGCATTTTCATGCACTATAATGATGGAGCGGCAACAATGGGATAGTCTAGCCCTTCTTCTATCTTTCTTTATGTAGATCAGTGAGGAGCGAGGAGCGAGGGAGGACATATAAACGCTGCTTGAGAGGCACCCACAGTAAATACTTTAAAAGTTGTATGTAGATAGTCTAATTAATGTTGATAGACAGAATGTTTAATGGATGTTGATAGGCAGATTGTTTAATAGATATTGATTGACAGTTTAATGGGTGGATGAGTGAATGGTCTGAAGAAGATGAATGGATAGAAGGTTGGATGGAATGTGCCTTATATTCTTGTTAAGAGAGACACTGATACAGCTCTGTGAGAGTAGTTGATACAGGTGTAATCAATTTAACTGGCTAGTCTTAAGAGAGCCAGAGAGACAGAGTAAATAATTTAAAAGTTGAATGTAGATAGTCTAATTAATGTTGATAGACAGAGAGTTTAATGGATGTTGATAGGCAGATTGTTTAATAGATGTTGATAGACAGTTTAATGGGTGGATGAGTGAATGGTCTGAAGAAGATGAATGGATAGAAAGTTGGATGGAATGTGCCTTATATTCTTGTAGAGTGGAGAGACACAGCTCTCTACTGAGAGTGGTGGATACAGATACAGGTGTAATCAATTTAACTGGCTAGTCTTAAGATCCAGAGTGTATCCTTAAAGCCTGAGACAGAGTAGATTGTTTAAAAGTTGAATGTAGATCGTCTAATTGATGTTGATAGGCAGACTGTTTAGAATGGGTGGATGAGTGAATGGTTTGAAGAAGATGAATGGATAGAAAGTTGGATGGAATTAGGAAGACTTATGTTGATACAGGGGAACAGAAAATGTAGTCTCAAGAGAGCCAGTGTATGTAGCCTGAGAGAGAGAGAGAGAGCTGCTGCACCTGGACTGGCCACCTGGCGTAACATTCTAATTGCTGCCGTGATGTCATAATGAGCAATGTTAAGTCTATGGGGAAATTTTTAATAGTTTTTAATTCATAGTTTAAAAAGTATAAAAGTTACAAAGTTGAAAAATATATTCCACAGGTCTCCTAAGTAAGACCTACGTAGCAAAGTTTGAATCAAGTTTCTACGTTAAACGGTTCAAGCTGAATTGCGAGCGTTAGAAGAAGAAGTGGAATAATAATAACTAGAAATGCAATTCCAAGGAATTACCAGTGCATGAAAATGCTAAAAAAGATAGATAATGTAGATATGGTTACTAAGGTGTAGCTAGGGTAAACATGGTGGTTGCATAGTTTACAGAGAGTTGATAGTGTGAAGGTAGACAGTTTAAAGATGAAACATTCCAGTTCTAACTTAACTAATGATTTCTATTCATGTTAAAATGTTGATTAGCTAACTTAGCTAATGATTTCTAGCAGTTAAGCTAAAAATGCTAATTATGCTAGCAATGCTAACTTTACTAACAATGCTAACCAGGTTGATTAGCTAACTTATCGATGATTTCTAGCAGTAATGTTAAAAATGCTAACTATGCTAACAATGCTAAATTTGCTGACAATGCTAACCAGGTTGATTAGCTAACTTAGTTGATGATTTTTTGCAGTTATGCTAAAAATGCTAACTATGTTAACAATGTTAACTATGCTAACTAGCTAACTTGCTAGTGAGGACTTTTATTTTGAAACATTTGTTGCTAGGGTATCCATGGTGGCCACTATCAGGAAACAAGAAGTTACTGCAGTATAATCATGTTGGTTGCTATGGAAACGGTTATAAACACTTAATTTTAATGGTTGCTATGTTGGTTGCTAGGTACATGGAGGTTTCATGTAGTTGACTGGAGGCATAGTTGATGATAACTGACAGTTGGAATGGTTGAACATTTCAATAGTTGAGTAGTTTCAATGGTTAAATGATTTAATAGTGTATAATTGCAGTGAGGACCTTTATTTTGAAACAGTTGTAGACAGAGGAAGTAGTGAAACAGGATCTGTAGTCTTAATGAGATTGTATGCTTAAAGCCTGAGACAGAAGGTGCCTCTCATAGCGTTTACGCGTCCTCTCTCGCTCCTCACTGATCTACATAAAGAATGATGGAGCGGCAACAATGGGATAGTCTAGCCCTTCTTCTATCTTTCTTTATGTAGATCATTGAGGATCGAGGAGCGAGGGAGGACATATAAACGCTGCTTGAGAGGGACCCACAGTAAATACTTTAAAAGTTGTATGTAGATAGTCTAATTAATGTTGATAGACAGAATGTTTAATGGATGTTGATAGGCAGATTGTTTAATAGATATTGATTGACAGTTTAATGGGTGGATGAGTGAATGGTCTGAAGAAGATGAGTGGATAGAAGGTTGGATGGAATGTGCCTTATATTCTTGTTAAGAGAGACACTGATACAGCTCTCTGAGAGTAGTTGACACAGGTGTAATCAATTTAACTGGCTAGTCTTAAGAGTGCCAGAGTACTCTTAAAGCCTGAGACAGAGTAAATAATTTAAAAGTTGAATGTAGATAGTCTAATTAATGTTTAATTTAAAGTTTAATGGATGTTGATAGACAGATTGTTTAATAGATGTTGATAGACAGTTTAATGGGTGGATGAGTGAATGGTCTGAAGAAGATGAATGGATAGAATGTTGGATGGAATGTGCCTTATATTCTTGTAGAATGGAGAGACACAGCTCTCTACTGAGAGTAGTGGATACAGATACAGGTGTAATCAATTTAACTGGCTAGTCTTAAGAGAGCCAGCCTGAGACAGAGTAGATTGTTTAAAAGTTCAATGTAGAGCGTCTAATTGATGTTGTTGATAGGCAGACTGTTTAGAATGGGTGGATGAGTGAATGGTTTGAAGAAGATGAATGGATATAAAGTTGGATGGAATTAGGAGGACTTATTTTGATACTGTTGTGCGCAGAGGATACAGGGGAACAGAATATGTAGTCTTCAGAGAGGAGCCTGAGAGAAACTGACAGTTGGTGCCCAGGTGGCTGACCAGCTGGGGTAACATTCTAATTGCTGCCGTGATGTCATAATGAGCAATGTTAAGTCTATGGGGGAAATGGTGATAGTTTTTAACTAATAGTTTAAAAAGTATAAAAGTTACAAAGTTGAAAAATATAAAGCACATATGGCATAAGCAAGACCTACGCAACAAAGTTTGAATGAAGTTTCTACGTTAAACGGTTGAAGCTGAATTGCGAGCGTTAGAAGAAGAAGTTTAACTAGAAATGCAATTCCAAGGAATTACCAGTGCATGAAAATGCAAAAATAGATAGATTATGTAGATATGGTTACTAAGGTGTAGCTAGAGTAAACATGGTGGTTGCATAGTTTACAGAGAGTTGATAGTGTGAAGGTAGACATTTTAAAGATGAAACGTTCCAGTTCTAACTTAACTAATGATTTCTATTCATGTTAAAATGTTGATTAGCTAACTTAGCTAATGATTTCTAGCAGTTATGTTAAAAATGCTTATTATGCTAGCAATGCTAACTTTACTAACAATGCTAACCAGGTTGATTAGTTAACTTAACCGATGATTTCTAGCAGTAATGCTAAAATGCTAACTATGCTAACAATGCTAAATTTGCTAACAAAGCTAACCAGGTTGATTAGCTAACTTAGTTGATGATTTTTTGCAGTTATGCTAAAAATGCTAACTATGCTAACAATGTTAACTATGCTAACCATGTTAACTAGCTAACTTGCTAGTGAGGACTTTTATTTTGAAACATTTGTTGCTAGGGTATCCATGGTGGCCACTATCAGGAAACAAGAAGTTACTGCAGTATAATCATGTTGGTTGCTATGGAAACGGTCATAAACACTTAATTTTAATGGTTGCTCTGTTGGTTGCTAGGTACATGGAGGTTTCATGTAGTTGACTGGAGGCATAGTGGATGATAACTGACAGTTGGAATGGTTGAACAGTTCAATAGTTGAGTAGTTTCAATGGTTAAATGATTTAATAGTGTATTATTGCAGTGAGGACCTTTATTTTGAAACAGTTGTGGACAGAGGAAGTGGAAGAGGAAACAGGATCTGTAGTCTTAATGAGATTGTATGCTTAAAGCCTGAGACAGAAGGTGCCTCTCATATAGCGTTTACACGTCCTCCCTCGCTCCTCACTGATCTACATAAAGAATGATGGAGCGGCAACAATGGGATAGTCTAGCCCTTCTTCTATCTTTCTTTATGTAGATCATTGAGGATCGAGGAGCGAGGGAGGACATATAAACGCTGCTTGAGAGGGACCCACAGTAAATACTTTAAAAGTTGTATGTAGATAGTCTAATTAATGTTGATAGATAGAATGTTTAATGGATGTTGATAGGCAGATTCTTTAATAGATATTGACTGGCCACGTTTACATGATGTTTTTAATTCTGAATTAGTTTATTCAGAATTAAATAGATCGGAATTAAAATATTCTCCTTCGAGTTTACATGGAAATAATAATTCCGAATTGGCGTTTACATGGAACATACGTTAATTACGCTTTATTGTATTCTGCTGAACGTCTGGGGGTCGGGAGGGGTTCCGATTGGACAGGCGGCGCATGAACGTAGCCTAATAAGGTCTACCGGAAAAAAACAAACTTTAGCTGGCTAGCAACTTTTTTGTCATCTCGGGTTAACGTTACAGCATGGACAATAACATAATGAAAACGGGTTTCACAGTAACTCTGACAATAGGCCTACTATTTAGCCAGCAGCTCGAGAATATTGTCAAGCTTCACGTTTGCTAGCTGAGGAGGAGAAGACTGTCGGAGAAGGGGGGAAGAAGACGGAGCCGAATTAACCATGAAACGAGCATGCGCTTCTTCTTCCTCCTTGTACGAGCATGCGCCAAACAAACGGAATAAACTTTTAATCGGAATAAAGGTTTACATGATCAAGGAGGGGAGTTAATTCCGCTTTAACATCGGAATAAACCAACCACTTAAATCGGAATTAAGTTTAATTCAGAATAATCATTTTCAAGCGGAATAAGCGTTTACATGGTCTCTTTTAAAGCGGAATTAACTTTTATTCCGATTTAACTTGGTTTTATTCTGAATTAAAGCTCTCATGTAAACGCAGCAACTGACAGTTTAATGGGTGGATGAGTGAATGGTTTGAAGAAGATGAATGGATAGAAGGTTGGATGGAATGTGCCTTATATTCTTGTTAAGAGAGACACTGATACAGCTCTCTGAGAGTAGTTGATACAGGTGTAATCAATTTAATTGGCTAGTCTTAAGAGAGCCAGTAAAGCCTGAGACAGAGTAAATAATTTAAAAGTTGAATGTAGATAGTCTAATTAATGTTGATAGACAGAGAGTTTAATGGATGTTGTTAGACAGATTGTTTAATAGATGTTGATAGACAGTTTAATGGGTGGATGAGTGAATGGTCTGAAGAAGATGAATGGATAGAATGTTGGATGGAATGTGCCTTATATTCTTGTAGAATGGAGAGACACAGCTCTCTACTGAGAGTAGTGGATACAGATACAGGTGTAATCAATTTAACTGGCTAGTCTTAAGAGAGCCAGCCTGAGACAGAGTAGATTGTTTAAAAGTTGAATGTAGAGCGTCTAATTGATGTTGATAGGCAGACTGTTTAGAATGGGTGGATGAGTGAATGGTTTGAAGAAGATGAATGGATATAAAGTTGGATGGAATTAGGAGGACTTATTTTGATACTGTTGTGCGCAGAGGATACAGGGGAACAGAATATGTAGTCTTCAGAGAGATTGTATGCTTGCCTGAGAGAAACTGACAGTTGGTGCCCAGGTGGCTGACCAGCTGGGGTAACATTCTAATTGCTGCCGTGATGTCATAATGAGCAATGTTAAGTCAATGGGGAAATTGTTAATAGTTTTTATTTAATAGTTCAAAAAGTATAAAAGTTACAAAGTTGAAAAATACAAAGCACACATGGCATAAGCAAGACCTACGCAACAACGTTTGAATGAAGTTTCTACGTTAAACGGTTGAAGCTGAATTGCGAGCGTTAGAAGAAGAAGTTTAATAAAAAGCCTAGGAAGAACAGTACAGTGCATTTTCATGCACTGTAATAAGAAACCTAGGAAGAACAATATAGTGCATTTTCATGCACTATAATAAGAAGCCTAGGAAGAACAGTACAGTGCATTTTCATGCACTGTAATAATAACTAGAAATGCAATTCCAAGGAATTACCAGTGCATGAAAATGCAAAAATAGATAGATAATGTAGATATGGTTACTAAGGTGTAGCTAGGGTAAACATGGTGGTTGCATAGTTTACAGAGAGTTGATAGTGTGAAGGTAGACAGTTTAAAGATGAAACATTCCAGTTCTAACTTAACTAATGATTTCTATTCATGTTAAAATGTTGATTAGCTAACTTAGCTAATGATTTCTAGCAGTTACGCTAAAAATGCTTATTATGCTAGCAATGCTAACTTTACTAACAATGCTAACCAGGTTGATTAGCTAACTTAACCGATGATTTCTAGCAGTTATGCTAAAAATGCTAACTATGTTAACAATGCTAACTATGCTAACTAGCTAACTTGCTAGTGAGGACTTTTATTTTGAAACATTTGTTGCTAGGGTATCCATGGTGGCCACTATCAGGAAACAAGAAGTTACTGCAGTATAATCATGTTGGTTGCTATGGAAACGGTCATAAACGCTTAATTTTAATGGTTGCTATGTTGGTTGCTAGGTACATGGAGGTTTCATGTAGTTGACTGGAGGCATAGTGGATGATAACTGACAGTTGGAATGGTTGAACAGTTCAATAGTTGAGTAGTTTCAATGGTTAAATGATTTAATAGTGTATTATTGCAGTGAGGACCTTTATTTTGAAACAGTTGTGGACAGAGGAAGTAGTGAAACAGGATCTGTAGTCTTAATGAGATTGTATGCTTAAAGCCTGAGACAGAAGGTGCCTCTCATAGCGTTTACGCGTCCTCTCTCGCTCCTCACTGATCTACATAAAGAATGATGGAGCGGCAACAATGGGATAGTCTAGCCCTTCTTCTATCTTTCTTTATGTAGATCATTGAGGATCGAGGAGCGAGGGAGGACATATAAACGCTGCTTGAGAGGGACCCACAGTAAATACTTTAAAAGTTGTATGTAGATAGTCTAATTAATGTTGATAGATAGAATGTTTAATGGATGTTGATAGGCAGATTGTTTTATATTGATTGACAGTTTAATGGGTGGATGAGTGAATGGTCTGAAGAAGATGAATGGATAGAAGGTTGGATGGAATGTGCCTTATATTCTTGTTAAGAGAGACACTGATACAGCTCTCTGAGAGTAGTTGACACAGGTGTAATCAATTTAACTGGCTAGTCTTAAGAGAGCCAGCCTGAGACAGAGTAAATAATTTAAAAGTTGAATGTAGATAGTCTAATTAATGTTGATAGACAGAGAGTTTAATGGATGTTGATAGACAGATTGTTTAATAGATGTTGATAGACAGTTTAATGGGTGGATGAGTGAATGGTCTGAAGAAGATGAATGGATAGAATGTTGGATGGAATGTGCCTTATATTCTTGTAGAATGGAGAGACACAGCTCTCTACTGAGAGTAGTGGATACAGATACAGGTGTAATCAATTTAACTGGCTAGTCTTAAGAGAGCCAGCCTGAGACAGAGTAGATTGTTTAAAAGTTCAATGTAGAGCGTCTAATTGATGTTGTTGATAGGCAGACTGTTTAGAATGGGTGGATGAGTGAATGGTTTGAAGAAGATGAATGGATATAAAGTTGGATGGAATTAGGAGGACTTATTTTGATACTGTTGTGCACAGAGGATACAGGGGAACAGAATATGTAGTCTTCAGAGAGGAGCCTGAGAGAAACTGACAGTTGGTGCCCAGGTGGCTGACCAGCTGGGGTAACATTCTAATTGCTGCCGTGATGTCATAATGAGCAATGTTAAGTCTATGGGGGAAATGGTGATAGTTTTTAACTAATAGTTTAAAAAGTATAAAAGTTACAAAGTTGAAAAATACAAAGCACATATGGCATAAGCAAGACCTACGCAACAAAGTTTGAATGAAGTTTCTACGTTAAACGGTTGAAGCTGAATTGCGAGCGTTAGAAGAAGAAGTTTAACTAGAAATGCAATTCCAAGGAATTACCAGTGCATGAAAATGCAAAAATAGATAGATAATGTAGATATGGCTACTAAGGTGTAGCTAGGGCAAACATGGTGGTTGCATAGTTTACAGAGAGTTGATAGTGTGAAGGTAGACAGTTTAAAGATGAAACATTCCAGTTCTAACTTAATTAATGATTTCTATTCATGTTAAAATGTTGATTAGCTAACTTAGCTAATGATTTCTAGCAGTTACGCTAAAAATGCTAATTATGCTAGCAATGCTAACTTTACTTACAATGCTAACCAGGTTGATTAGCTAACTTAACCGATGATTTCTAGCAGTAATGCTAACCATGCTAAATATGCTAACAATGCTAACCAGGTTGATAAGCTAACTTAGTTGATGATTTTTTGCAGTTATGCTAAAAATGCTAACTAGCTAAGTTGCTAGTGAGGACTTTTATTTTGAAACATTTGTTGCTAGGGTATCCATGGTGGCCACTATCAGGAAACAAGAAGTTACTGCAGTATAATCATGTTGGTTGCTATGGAAACGGTCATAAACACTTAATTTTAATGGTTGCTATGTTGGTTGCTAGGTACATGGAGGTTTCATGTAGTTGACTGGAGGCATAGTGGATGATAACTGACAGTTGGAATGGTTGAACAGTTCAATAGTTGAGTAGTTTCAATGGTTAAATGATTTAATGGTGTATTATTGCAGTGAGGACTTTTATTTTGAAACAGTTGTGGACAGAGGAAACAATTGACAATTCACTGATCTACATAAAGAATGATGGAGCGGCAACAATGGGATAGTCTAGTAGGCCAGTCAATCTAGCGTTTGACCCATAACTAATTGCAATAGTAATCATTCAAAGTTTTTTGTGATCCCTAGGTATATCTAATTAACATATACAAAATCTACCCATTTATATTTAGTGGAACATACTTTTTTTCAAGGTCAAAGGTAGCAATTTCCAATGCATTTTTCCATTGGGATTTACTACTGGTGAAATGGGTAAAATTTTAAACTATAGATATCAAATTGAAACTTTCACAGTTGTTTACTCACATTAAGGCAAAGATTTTTTGTATTGCAAGTTTTCTGAAATGTGATGTTTAGATATGCAAATGAGACCAGTTTTACCTAAATATGCAATAATTTGCATATATTTCTAGAAAACTAAATCTGAACAATAGGTACAGTCAGCTTCAAAATAATTGCTGCAATTTGCTTCTATATTGGATACCAAAAGCCTATGCAAAGGGAATATTAGATATTACTTCATATCACCTCAGAAATGAGGAAATCAAGTCAAGTCAAAATCAATGCGTTTCAATGGAAGTACATTATAGAACAAATGATTGTCAATGATATGGTATGATGGAAGTATCTCAGTGCATGCCAACTCACTTGATATGTTTATGTCTAAAGGTCAATATCTTCCTTATGTGACTTGGCATGCATTGAGATACTTTCATCATACCATATCATTGACAATCATTTGTTCTATAATGTACTTCCATTGAAACGCATTGATTTTGACTTGACTTGATTTCCTCATTTCTGAGGTGAAATGAAGTAATATCTAATATTCCCTTTGCATAGGCTTTTGGTATCCAATATAGAAGCAAAATGCAGCAATTATTTTGAAGCTGACTGTACCTATTGTTCAGATTTAGTTTTCTAGAAATATATGCAAATTATTGCATATTTAGGTAAAACTGGTCTCATTTGCATATCTAAACATCACATTTCAGAAAACTTGCAATACAAAAAATATTTGCCTTAATGTGAGTAAACAACTGTGACATTTTCAATTTGATATCTATAGTTTAAAATTTTACCCATTTCACCTGTAGTAAATCCCAATGGCAAAATGCATTGGAAATTGCTACCTTTGACCTTGAATAAAAGCATGTTCCACTAAATATAAATGGGTAGATTTTTAATATGTGATGCAGGAGGGTTTAAGGATCAATAAAAAGTATGAACCATTACTATTGCAATTAGTTACAGGTTTGGCCCTTTTTTGAGCTAGATTGACTGGCCTATAGCCCTTCTATCTTTCTTTATGTAGATCATTGAGGGTCGATGCCCGAGGAGCGAGTGAGGACATATAAACGCTGCTTGAGAGGCACCCACAGTAAATACTTGTATGTAGATAGTCTAATTAATGTTGATAGACAGAATGTTTAATGGATGTTGATAGGCAGATTGTTTAATAGATATTGATTGACAGTTTAATGGGTGGATGAGTGAATGGTCTGAAGAAGATGAATGGATAGAAGGTTGGATGGAATGTGCCTTATATTCTTGTTAAGAGAGACACTGATACAGCTCTCTGAGAGTAGTTGATACAGGTGTAATCAATTTAACTGGCTAGTCTTAAGAGAGGGTGTGCTTAAAGCCTGAGACAGAGTAAATCATTTAAAAGTTGAATGTAGATAGTCTAATTAATGTTGATAGACAGAGAGTTTAATGGATGTTGATAGGCAGATTGTTTAATAGATGTTGATAGACAGTTTAATGGGTGGATGAGTGAATGGTCTGAAGAAGATGAATGGATAGAAAGTTGGATGGAATGTGCCTTATATTCTTGTAGACTGGAGAGACACAGCTCTCTACTGAGAGTAGTGGATACAGATACAGGTGTAATCAATTTAACTGGCTAGTCTTAAGAGAGCCAGTGTATGTAGCCTGAGAGAGAGAGAGAGCTGCTGCACCTGGACTGGCCACCTGGCGTAACATTCTAATTGCTGCCGTGATGTCATAATGAGCAATGTTAAGTCTATGGGGAAATGTTTAATAGTTTTTAATTTACAGTTTAAAAAGTATAAAAGTTACAAAGTTGAAAAATATATTGCACAGGTCTCCTTAGTAAGACCTACGTAGCAAAGTTTGAATCAAGTTTCTACGTTAAACGGTTCAAGCTGAATTGCGAGCGTTAGAAGAAAAAGAATTATAACTAGAAATGCAATTCCAAGGAATTACCAGTGCATGAAAATGCAAAAATAGATAGATAATGTAGATATGGTACCAAGGTGTAGCTAGGGTAAACATGGTGGTTGCATAGTTTACAGAGAGTTGATAGTGTGAAGGTAGACAGTTTAAAGATGAAACATTCCAGTTCTAACTTAACTAATGCTTTCTATTCATGTTAAAATGTTGATTAGCTAACTTAGCTAATGATTTCTAGCAGTTATGCTAAAAATGCTTATTATGCTAGCAATGCTAACTTTACTAACAATGCTAACCAGGTTGATTAGCTAACTTAACCGATGATTTCTAGCAGTAATGTTAAAAATGCTAACTATGCTAACAATGCTAAATTTGCTAACAATGCTAACCAGGTTGATTAGCTAACTTAGTTGATGATTTTTTGCAGTTATGCTAAAAATGCTAACTATGCTAACAATGCTAACTATGCTAACCATGCTAACTAGCTAACTTGCTAGTGAGGACTTTTATTTTGAAACATTTGTTGCTAGGGTATCCATGGTGGCCACTATCAGGAAACAATAAGTTACTGCAGTATAATCATGTTGGTTGCTATGGAAACGGTCATAAACACTTAATTTTAATGGTTGCTATGTTGGTTGCTAGGTACATGGAGGTTTCATGTAGTTGACTGGAGGCATAGTGGATGATAACTGACAGTTGGAATGGTTGAACAGTTCAATAGTTGAGTAGTTTCAGTGGTATTATTGCAGTGAGGACCTTTATTTTGAAACAGTTGTGGACAGAGGAAGTAGTGAAACAGGATCTGTAGTCTTAATGAGATTGTATGCTTAAAGCCTGAGACAGAAGGTGCCCCTCATATAGCGTTTATGCGTCCTCTCTCGCTCCTCACTGATCTACATAAAGAATGATGGAGCGGCAACAATGGGATAGTCTAGCCCTTCTTCTATCTTTCTTTATGTAGATCATTGAGGATCGAGGAGCGAGGGAGGACATATAAACGCTGCTTGAGAGGGACCCACAGTAAATACTTTAAAAGTTGTATGTAGATAGTCTAATTAATGTTGATAGACAGAATGTTTAATGGATATTGATAGGCAGATTGTTTAATAGATATTGATTGACAGTTTAATGGGTGGATGAGTGAATGGTCTGAAGAAGATGAATGGATAGAAGGTTGGATGGAATGTGCCTTATATTCTTGTTAAGAGAGACACTGATACAGCTCTCTGAGAGTAGTTGATACAGGTGTAATGAATTTAACTGGCTAGTCTTAAGAGAGACAGAGTGTAGCCTACTCTTAAAGCCTGAGACAGAGTAAATAATTTAAAAGTTGAATGTAGATAGTCTAATTAATGTTGATAGACAGAGAGTTTAATGGATGTTGATAGACAGATTGTTTAATAGATGTTGATAGACAGTTTAATGGGTGGATGAGTGAATGGTCTGAAGAAGATGAATGGATAGAATGTTGGATGGAATGTGCCTTATATTCTTGTAGAATGGAGAGACACAGCTCTCTTGTGAGAGTAGTGGATACAGATACAGGTGTAATCAATTTAACTGGCTAGTCTTAAGAGAGCCAGCCTGAGACAGAGTAGATTGTTTAAAAGTTCAATGTAGAGCGTCTAATTGATGTTGTTGATAGGCAGACTGTTTAGAATGGGTGGATGAGTGAATGGTTTGAAGAAGATGAATGGATATAAAGTTGGATGGAATTAGGAGGACTTATTTTGATACTGTTGTGCACAGAGGATACAGGGGAACAGAATATGTAGTCTTCAGAGAGGAGCCTGAGAGAAACTGACAGTTGGTGCCCAGGTGGCTGACCAGCTGGGGTAACATTCTAATTGCTGCCGTGATGTCATAATGAGCAATGTTAAGTCTATGGGGGAAATGGTGATAGTTTTTAACTAATAGTTTAAAAAGTATAAAAGTTACAAAGTTGAAAAATACAAAGCACATATGGCATAAGCAAGACCTACGCAACAAAGTTTGAATGAAGTTTCTACGTTAAACGGTTGAAGCTGAATTGCGAGCGTTAGAAGAAGAAGTTTAACTAGAAATGCAATTCCAAGGAATTACCAGTGCATGAAAATGCAAAAATGTAGAAAAAGATAATGTAGATATGGTTACTAAGGTGTTGCTAGGGTAGACATGGTGGTTGCATAATTTAATGAAAGTTGATAGTGTATCAGTAGGTTAAAAGTTGAATATGGATAGCTTAAAAGACAATTTAATGATTGTTGATTGACAGATAGTTTAATGCATGTTGATTGTTGCTAGGGTACTTAAGGTAATTGATAGGCTGTTGGTAGGGTACTTGAGGTAGTTGCTAAGCTGTTGCTAGGGTGGTTACTATAGTGGTTGTCTAGAAAAATCATGTTGGTTGCTATGGAAACTGACATAGATGCTTTATTTCAACGGTTGCTATGTTGGTTGCTAAGTAGGTGGAAGTTTAATATAGTTGGCTGGAGGTATAGTTGATGATAACTGACAGTTGGAATGGTTGAATGGTTGATACACATTAAGTGTAATGAATGATGATAGATAGTTTAATGGATGTTGATGCAGGAAGTTTAATGAATGTTGATATTTTAAAAGTAGATCGTTTAAAAGTTGTTCATAGGCTGATAGTTTAATGCAAAGATATGAAATTGAATTCAGATGTAATCTAAGAGATCCAGTTGATAATATAGTTCATGCATAATGAGGAAGCAAGAGAGAGAGAGAGAGATCAATTTAGTTTGAACATCTAACATTCATGTGGTATCAAATGGCATCAGTAAAACATATGGATTGTTTATATAATTGATTCATGGAATATTTGATTTTAATTATCAGCATGTAATTCAAATTAATCAGCATGTAAAAGGTTTGATGATTAGATTCCTCCAAAATCATTAGCCTCAAATACAATAAGCTAGAGACAGTTCATAGAGCACACATCTATACAAATCAAATAGCCTCTGGATGTAGAGTTTGACGTTTTTGACCTTTCATTAAATAGAATTTTCTTGATCTTTATCTTGATATTGAAAACAAGCAGTATAAGGGCTATTTCATTAATCAGTTCAACTTCATTTTTTGTAATTTAAACCCACCACCAACCCCCCCTCTTTGGAGGACAACTTTATTGTATGAGTGGCCCAACTTTTAATTATTCAATGTCCATTTGTTGGCTTTAAAAAAAGGTAAAAGATTATTGGACGCCACACAATTACACCAATATCATTGGTTGATCTATTGTACCTTTCATTATAAAGTCTATAGAAATTCAGTTTTTTTGTGTCGGGGAAAAGTCAAGGAATTTTATATTTGACTTAGAGTGGGAACCCTGATTTTGTTTTTTGTCATAAAACATTCATCATATTTCATGGCTTCTAGTTGTTATAATATTGATAAAATGGTTCTAAATTAGTAAAATGTGTAAGTTAATATAATGGTTTAAAATGAGTAAAATGTGTAAAATGACATGATGTACAAAAGATTTGATGTACGAAAGATTTGATGAACAAAAAATTAATTAAGAATACAGAACACAGGATCATGATAACTGTAATATGTCTGTATAACACCTGAATGGGCACAGTGCTGAGGATCAGAGATGAAGATGTTATCCAACAATGTGTTTTTCTCAGTGGTCGAGGTGGTAATGAGATTTGTGAATCCTTTAGACTGGAACAACTCATAGATTGGCTTCCTTCCATTGGTCAACATGTCCTCATTGAAATCCCCACAGACTATAACTGGACTATCAGCAATAACATGTAAAGACTCCAATAAATGGCAGAGATTTGGCAAAAATAGGTTCGTGTTGTAATCCGGTGGTCTGTAAATCACTGCAATTAGTAGTGGAACTGGAGCAGCAAATTTCAAAACCAGGAATTCGAGATCAGTCACACCCTGTATGTATGGCATGTGATGGGCTTGAAGATGGCTTTTTACAAACATAGCAACTCCCCCACCATTTTTCTGTGCAAAATGTGAAAGAGTAGTGTATGACACATGTCTATTGCGCTTATACATTCGATAGTTCTCCAAATGGATATTTTCTGGGACAAATGTGCCAAAAAGGTGTGTTTCAGTAAAGCACAAAATATCTGCGAGGCACAATTCATGATGTCTCTTAATGTCATCAATATGGGCTGACAGTCCTTCAGTGTTGTGATGGATCAGTGTTAAAGATGGTGATCTCAGAGTGGGGAGGCAGTGAAGAAGGGGCATGGCGTTTCTAAAGTCAACTTTTTGCATACTGTCCACGGAAACGGTCACTTCTGGATCGGCATATATTTTATTTTCATCAAAATCAACTATGCGTAGACCATGTAGTGAAGTCGTTCTGCTGAGAGCAACGTATGCCATGCCAGGTTCAAATATGCGCTGCAACGAGACCACTGCAGAAACTGTCGTCATGCCTTGACATTTGTGTATGGTACAACCAAAGGCTAGAGTCATTGGAAATTGGTGGCGAACCACACCCTTTTTACTAAGAGGTTCCTCTACTCTTTCAATGTACACCAAATTGTCCGGTCCTTCTGGTCCTTTATTGCGATGTCTTTGTCCTGCATTGGGACTGTCCAATTCAACACCAAGCATTTTTACAAGTGATCTGCCATTTTGGTCATGATAAACAATTTTTCCAATCTTTCCAAATGAACCATTCACCAGTCCATCTTCCACATCTATGTTTCTTATTAACATCACACGAGCACCATCAGCAACTTGTAGTCTGTCTGGTAAATCTCCTTTATGTCCTTCAAAAGGTGCACTCTGTCTTTCCATCCGACCAGTTCGTAGATCTTTCTTATAGTCATGTGCATCAATGTTGATCAGTTCAGAGTATAGAGCAGATATTGTGTTTGCATTGTGTTGGTTTACTTCTTTATTTGTAGCAAAAACATGCAGGATGTCTTTGGGACAGTCATCAGCTTGACATATGGCCTGTGCAAGTAGAGCTCTGTCTGATTCAGATAATGCCTCTCCTTTGCGTTTCACTCTTATCCTGTTGAGCAGCTCAGCAAATGGCACATCATCTTTCTGGCGCATGATTTCTGTGAGAGTGACTACTTGGAACCGATCTTTCCAGATATCAAGAACATGATCCTCAAACACACAGAGAGGTTTGGCTTTACCGGGGGGACTTATCTGGTTGAAATCGCCACAGGCAAGTATTGAGACTCCGCCAAAAGGTTTCTTGCTGCCTTTGATTTCTTGCAGTCTCCAATTGACATATGCAAAGAGTGATTTTGATATCATGGACACTTCATCAATGACAATTATTTCAACATTGGATAAGGTTGCTCTCACTTCATCTAGACGGTTTCCAAGGCACTGGTAAGGTGGTTTAAGGCTTCTTGGTAGTTTCAGTACAGAATGCAGTGTCTTGCCAGATATATTGTAAGCTGCTGTGCCAGTAAATGATGTGAGAAGGACAGTGGGCATGGACATGTCTCTTTCCTCTGTGATGCGAGGTAACTTGCGGAGTATCTTTGATGCCTCTATGTAAATGCATTTGATGAGGTGTGATTTACCAGTTCCAGCTCCACCAGTGACAAAGTAAAAGAACTGATCGGCATTCTGTCCACATACGCGTCTCATGCACCATTTACGCACTGTATAGAATATAGATGCCTGCGTTTGATTTAGATTTTGATGCATGTTACGGACCACAGTGGGGTCTATTTGAGGAGCCTCAAACATTGGTGCTGCACTTCCTCTGTTTGTGGTACTTGAGCTGTATTCAGGAATGTCATCTCGTTCATTTATTTCGTCTGGATTCATTTCCTCACGCTCAGAAATGCACTCAAGTCGAAGAAGCTCTGTCTCAGGTGCAAGTGTTGTCCATGCATCCTCCATAGGTCCATTTTCTTCTATGTTCTCAATAGCTTTCTCTATTGCATCACTGTTCTTTTCATATTGTGACCTGTTCTTCTTGACAACAGAAACTACTCTCTCATTATAGTCTCTTCCAGGAAGACATATATAGCCTGATGTATAAAATGACTCATACGTTGGAAATCCTGTGGGTTTCAGTTGTGAATCTGAACGATAAGGGAGGTACAGTTTGAGCAATGTGCCATAGAACTTCTCTGGAGTCTTTTGTTCAGAAAATCGGGCATATCTGATAATGGCAGGCTTTCCTCTTGTTCGCTTTTGAATGAAGCCCATTTCATTTTGAAGTGGTAAAACCTTTTTTCCTTCTTTCTGCCTTCCATACACAACTCTGTAAGTGGAAGCAAACTCTGCCAAAAACATTGTTGCAAACTCTGGTGTATCTGGTCTGTTTTTGTATTTATCTGGCATTCCGGACATCCAAACATTCTCTGAATCAGGAATTCTGTTATTCAGGTATCTTAATGGGACACTCATTTTTAAAGCATTGTCATCAGTGGGTATAAATATCACATTTCGAGAGCAAGACTTCAGTTTCAAGCTACAGACTCGTGCAACAGCCTCTTGAACACTAACTTCTCTGTTTTTGGAGTATGCTTGCATGATTTGTTTCATTTCCTCAGTGTCAGAGGTATTGGATTGAGACGTGTCAGACACAACTCTTTTCAAATACTCACTCATCTCATGTTCAGCTTTCGAAATGTATGATAAGATGTACATCAGACAGGAATAAGGGTTCAGGATGAACTGAATATCAATATTTGCATTCCAGGCCCTTAACAAATGCTCATTATAGCCATTAATCCAGCAGTCCTTTGGTTGACGTTTCATCACTAGCACACTGGACTTTGTTAATGAACTGACACAGTTTAGGTATTCCTCATAGCTTAAGTTGCATTGGGCAAGTAGATGTGGGATGCTTTCAAACAATGTTGTGGAATTATTCAGCAATTCCCATAAAGGCCTCAGCTTAGTTTTGGCTTCTTCAGGAGACATGGGAGAGCGGTCATGATCAGATTCATCGTCAGATTCGTCCATGAGCTCTACTGGCATGGGTCGTGTTATAAATGTGCTCTCGACAGGCTGTTTCGGGAATCCAAACCGACAGTGCTTATTTCCTTTCTTACATGACTTTGAGTGCCTTTTGCTGTGGGTTTGCACCTCTGTCACTATTTTGAAAAGCTCAGGGTCTGTATTTGGGTCAGGCAGCTGACATGTTATGTACTTGTCCACAAATTCACACACTCTCTCATCTGGGTCATCTTCAAATACAGGTGCGTTCTTACACCAAACCAACATATGTATATGAGGCGAACCTCTAGCTTGATACTCCACTCGAAAAAAGTAGTCAATGACCTCACCAATGGGCTGTGCTGGTGACAAAAGTAGGTGTCTGAGAAGTGCATCAACACGCTTGTCAAACATGCGCATGGTGGTGACAGGGTTGCTACGTAAGATCTCACATTTTGATGCCCAGTCAAGCTCAGAAAAGTCAACCTGCTCTCCTTGCTGTGCCTTTATTGTTTCTATGACCTCTGGCCATCTCATTTCAGCAGCACTAAATGTACAGAAGAATGTTGGGGTACCCAGCTGACGAAGCATTGCAAAGAGGTCTCTGAGTGTTCTTTCCCAGTATGCGGGAGTACCTCTCAAAGGTTGCATGAATCGTGTGGCATCTTTGTTCCGTATCAGTTTTTGCACTTCATGTTTGTCTTGAAGCAATCTTGCAGTTATTTTGCGTCCATCTCTGGTCATAGGTTTTCCTTTACGCAGTTGAATAGACATAGAAGACTTTGCCAAATGCATTTCTGTGATAAATTGTGCAAAAAATATATAATTGGAGTCGAGAGCAAATCGATTGTCAACACAAAAGAGACGTGCATTGAAATATCTGCTTGGTGATAATTTCATTGGTCTTTGTGTTTCATCCAAAGTGTTCATTCCAGTGGGGAACTGTACAGGGAAAGCCATTGCCTCTAGTTTGGGAACTCTGAAAAAACTCACTGGTCTGTTTCCTTCTGCTGGTGCCACAGTGAATATACCTTCACCAAATGTGATCATTTCCTGTGCAATATCAGCTGGCTGTAAGCATGAATCTATAGAGCATCCACCATTTTGTTGACTTGTGTCCTGCTCAGAGTTAAGTGAATCTTGGTTATCATATAACTCATGTGTTTCATTATTAGGGTGATTGACAGCACTATTTGTTTCTGAATGTTCTGGGTCAGTAATGTCAAACTCGTCCACTGCATCAGTCTCCATTAAATCAACTTCCTCTGCTGCATTGATGTCATTTTCATCTGCCAAGCCATTAATTCCATCCCCAAACGCTTGTGTATCATTAGTTATGGTTATGTCCTTGTACTCTGAATGCATCTCTTTCAGTTTGGATAAGGCACGCAATACTTTGGTCATGTCTACAGTTTGGAACTGGTAATGTCCTGTGTAGTTCATTCTTCTTTTCAACTTCACTTTCAAAAGTTGTGACTGGCTGTTGGGTCTAGGCAAAGCATTGACTGTTGATTCTACCTCTGAAGGGACACACACAACTCCACCATGTATTAATTTCTGCTGGCCTTTGGGAAGACTGATTATTTTTGCAAATGGTATGTACCGTGCAATGATGTGTCTTTCAAGTATATTAAGATTACTGAGCTCTGGAGGAATTGGTGATAGCTCTAACATATTGTTTACAGCAATGGCCGGCATTTTCCCCATCTTTAAGTTTTCATCACAGCTGTAACAAATCCACTCTGTCTTTTCATCTGATGCACAACATGATTGAAGTGCACTGCACTGCTCGCTGCATGTATGTACATATTTGCCTGTTAAGCATCGATCAACCATGCCTCGATTCTTTCGATAACATTCATGATTGCACTCTTTTACCTGGTTATAAAACAAAGCTCTGTGACACACTGTACACACAAAAGTAGGCCCGTTCTGTACATCCATTTGAAAAGATGTGATGGCATCATGCAAAAGTGTGTTTTCTGTTTGTGTTGACTGTTGTTCAACCTCTTGCTCTGATTGAAGTCCAGACAGGCGTGTAAGATGATGGTACTTACGTCGTATATGTAAAGCACAACGCATTTTGAGAATCATTCTCTGGAAACTGTTATTTAGGTCCACACCTGCATTTTTCTTTTTTTGTAGATAACGATAATGCTTGAAAAGGGGGTCATTTCTGTATCTGTCAGTGTAGGTTTCCCTTTTTTTCTGCCTGTATGTTGGATCATTTGCATAGTGATTTTTCATGGTCAACTTCTGTCTTGAACGATAGTTTATATCATGGGCATAACGTTTCTGTATGTAAGCCTGCTGCCTTGATCTGAAATTCATGTCACTTGAGTAACGTTTCTTTTGGTAAGCCTGTTTTCTCGATCTAAAACTTAGGTTACAGGAGTACCAGCTGTTGTAGTATAACTGTTTTTTTAACTTATAGTTAGGTTCATGCATGTAACGATCTCTGAGGTACGATTTTTTATTGTGTTGAATGCTGTTTGCATACCTCTTTCGTTCATATTCCAATTTTTTCATTCTATTCTGTTCGTAATATTTCCGCTGTCTGATTCTGTTGTTCTCACATAAGGACATGTCATTTTGTGCTTTGGCAGTTTTTCGGCGCCTACGATCCTTATTACATTTAGGAAGTGAATTCACAGAAATGGCTGGAACGTGGAACTCTGCAGTCTGAGAAGGTTGCACATTGTCAGTTTGGCTTTCTTGTTCATTATTACACTCAGATGTAAATAACACTGGCATTAACTCATAGACCCATTCATCATGTGATTCAAGGATGGTCCAGAATGCAAGCAAATGATCAATCATGTCATTCAAGTTGACAAAGGTCAACATTACAGCAGTGCCATTGTTTGCTGGAAATCCATATGGTGTTCTTGAGTGTGGATCAAAAAGTCCATATTTATCATCAAATCTGAACAAAGCTATTGTTAAGCAACCTAAAGTTAGCAGTGCAAACGTTACATCATTTGACAAACAAAGCAGTCTTTCAGATAGCTGTATGAAGTCCACACCATCAGGTCCATTTTGCTTTAGATTACCATACCGTGACAGGCATTTCTCAATATGATACATCTGTCCATAGATCTCAACACTATCAGGTAATTCATCAAGAGCCAAGTGGTCATGTGCATCATTGCCTCTCATGCTCAACCCTTCCTGTACTTCACTGTACATCAAGTTACCTTTTTGCAAAACGTAGTCAAGATCATCACTGTTCAGCTCTGTTCGGTAGTGAAGAGTAGCAAGAAATACCAGGGAATTGCAGGTGCACTGCTTGTTACTGTTGTTCCCATATCTTACATCACCTTGGTAATGAGTTGCTTGAACACACGTGATGGTTCTCTGCTCCATGTTAATGTGGGAAGCACTAGTTACCTCATTTACATGTTCTCTGTCATTCAAGTCACTCTGGTCTAATGAAGACTGATGTGTTTCAACTTCAGAAAGGTCCAACTTACGCCAACGTCTCTTTTGAGCCTCTGAGCGGCGACCTTTTCTTCCCATGTTTCAAAATGTTATAAGCTTCAGAAAGTCTATTGGTCAAGTCTAGTTAAATCTAATATTGGTTGTACAAATTATTGGTATTTCACTGATTACACACTAGCAGATGTACTCACTGTTCCACTCACAGGTCAACTTAATTGTAGTATGTAAAGACAGTTAGATGAGATAAAGTGTTAATAAACTCAATATCAAAACACTAGGCTAGTATTTATTTCAGTGGTTTATTACAATGATTAGTAGGTCCAAAAATGAATTGCCCTTAAGATTATCAGTCATATGCAGAACTTCAGTCTTGCAGCACAGCTCAGGTGTAAAAGTGGATATACAGCAAAGACAACTTTGACAGATAGTATTGAACTAATATATATATATATTAGACAGGTTATATATTTCACAGTAATACTGTAGTTCTGAATAGTTCACAGGTAGTTATCGTTATGGTCCAGAATCTTAATTTAGTTCAGAGTATGTGCTTTCAAACTTTACACAAAATATTTACTTTAGTTTAATTATTGATTAAATTATGAAATATGGCACTGGAACTGTTAGGTAGAGGGAGCACTTGATGACACCGATGAAGAATGAGAGGGAGCCCTCAAGTTGAAGTCCTCACACACCCCAAGTTCAGCCTTGCAGCACAGCTCAGATGTAAAAGTAGGTATGCAACAGCAAAGACAACTTTTGACAGATATTATTCAAATATATAAATGGTTGAGGTTTGTAAAGTTCACAGTAATAGTTCTCTATCCGAATAGTTCACAGGTAATTCTTAGTATGTTTCAGAATCTTTATATAGTTCAGAGTATGTGCTCTCAGAAAGTGGTAAATTACTGTCTGAAATATGTTTGCAGGTACTGTATGTTACAGGATGCTGCTGGTTCACAGTGGGATTCAGAGTGTCAGTATAATTCAAAGTAGTATTCACAGTATTCAGTTTCAAATGAGTATTCAAGTCTGAAAAGAGTAATCAAATCTCAAAGTATTCAAGTCTCAAATAAGTATTCAAATCTCAAAGTATTCAAGTCTCAAAGCAGTAATCAAATCTTAAAGTATTCAAATCTCAAAGTATTCAAGTCTCAAATAAGTATTCAAGTCTCAAAGGAGTAATCAAATCTCAAAGTATTCAAGTCTCAAAGGAGTATTCAGTTAGTTTCAAAGGAATATTTAGTCTGAAAATGGCACAGAGTGGAGTATGTACAGAGTAGAGTATGTGCAGTCAAATATGTTCTCAGGAAGTGTTCGGTTCTTGTCGTAGATATGTTTGCAGGTAGGCGTTAGTGGGTTCTGTTGTATATGAGTGCAGTGCAGGGTGTGCAGACAGACAGGCACAGTGTCACACGTGACAGACACCACTCTGGCAGAGCTGGTCTGGAACAAGCCTAAAAGGGAAACAAAAAAGAACACACACACGTTACACACTTCCAAAAATAAGGTACACGGCAACATTGCTGCTTTGCTTGCTCCACAGTGAAAAAGCATTATCGTTTCTATCAATTTCAGCAATAGTAATAATGATGTAGCATGAATTAAGTGAAGTGAGCGAAGAAAACTAATCCAAAATCCAGCACAGCTGTACATTAATGCACATCAGGAGCAGATTGTGTAGGCAGCTGTAGATTACATTGTCTGCCATCATCTTTTAGGTCGGACACATTTGTAGTTGTCAATGCCGATGTGGTAGGCACTTAAGAATATGGAGGGCTGGCCATTCTGACATCAAGACAAGAAACCTGTGAGTCAACTAGTTTAACTAGCTTGCTAGTTCTGTCAGTCACATTGCCTCCATAGGTTACAGTAGATCTATACCAAATTGGTGAGGTAGCTATTTTTCTTAAGTCAATTATAATTTACATGTTTGTGTAAGCAAAAAATGTAAGCAAGCAGCATGGCTAATCTAGCTGTAAAAAATAATTAAAATGACATACCTGAAAAGTCTGCAGCACCGCAAAAGACAGAATGAGTCTTGAGATTATTTTTCTTTGGCAAAAACTGCCACACCACAAGTGGAGGTGGTGATGGAGGATGGTGATTGAGTCTTTAGAAAGACTATTGTTTTCTGTTGTGAATAAAGAAAAATGTGTGAAATTGTGACCACTACTATAACTTTACAATGCAACACAATTACCTAACTTCTCATCTGTGTGATCAAGTAGTATCAATAGCATGACTTGTACTCGGGCCAAGCTTAGAAATAAGTTTGTTTGCTGTAACATCAGAATCAGAAACAAATTGTGCTAGTAGGTTGATAGGCTAGACATTTTTAAATTACAAGTCAACAAGTCTATTTTTTCTTTTTTTTTTATGTTTTATCATCCCGTTGTCCATTGCCCGTGTGCCTTATGAAGGTGTCTATGTTGGCAACATCTTGCCTACCTTACATGCTGGCCTAGTCATGTACGTCCTAGTTCAAGTTCAAATTAGTGGAACTTCGACCCCATTGGCGTTGACGTAGTGTTTTTAGCATAAATAAACTAGCAATAAACTAACTTGTTTTCTTGCAGCCTCCGGTACATTAGTCAAATGCAAAATATGGTGTATTTTTTTTTAGAATGTTCGATGTGCTGCCGTGTCTGGTGTAGCCATGTTCCACTATCATCAAATGTCTGAATTCACGAGTACTACCCGACGTCGGACATAATTCATAGACGTTGTTTTTTACAATTCATACATCGAATAAAAGTGATGATAATGGATGGCACACAATAGAGATGTTTAGTTAAAGTAGATAATAGCTAGACAGACAGTTAACGTTAGCAGCTAGCTGTCAAACAAGATTAAAGTTACCTCAGATAACGTAGCAGGCAATGTTAGCTGCTACCTCCTAACAGTTTCCAAATAGCAGACTTTGAGTCGGCTATGCTATTACCCAACCAATTGTTGAAAACAATTCGTAGTCTTTGCTTTTGGACAACATATACGTCGACTAAAAGTCACTGTACCTGTACCTCACAAAGTACAGGTCTAGAGGTTAGTAGCCTGGTTAACGAGGTCGTTTGCGTTAGCTCGAAAGTTAACGAAAGCCAGCCGTGTTAGCTATTATCAGACTCATTTAAGATACAAAGAACGCCGTTAAACATCGAACAATACCTTTAGTGTTAACATTAAGCAAACACAACTTACTTTGGAGGTAATATGAAGAGTCACAGCAACTTCTGGTCGGAGTCCTTGAAGGCACAGTAGCGACGACACCACTCAGTAGCAAGACGAATGAAGTGTAGTCAGCGAGTAGCTTCTAGCAGGTCGAAGACGAAGTGAATAACTTAGGTTTCATCAGGTCCCTGCACAGGTGTATTAATCAAGCACCATGCAGTCTGCATTGATAATCAAGGTGCTTGATTTTATAAGAGAGACACTGATACAGCTCTCTGAGAGTAGTTGATCAATTTAACTGGCTAGTCTTAAGAGAGCCAGACTGTGCTTAAAGCCTGAGACAGTAAATCATTTAAAAGTTGAATGTAGACTCTAATTAATGTTGATAGACAGAGAGTTTAATGGATGTTGATAGACAGTTTAATGGGTGGATGAGTGAATGGTCTGAAGAAGATGAATGGATAGAAAGTTGGATGGAATGTGCCTTATATTCTTGTTGAATGGAGAGACACAGCTCTCTACTGAGAGTAGTGGATACAGATACAGGTGTAATCAATTTAACTGGCTAGTCTTAAGATAGCCAGAGTGTGTGCTTAAAGCCTGAGACAGAGTAGATTGTTTAAAAGTTGAATGTAGATTGTCTAATTGATGTTGATAGGCAGACTGTTTAGAATGGGTGGATGAGTGAATGGTTTGAAGAAGATGAATGGATAGAAAGTTGGATGGACTTAGGAAGACTTATGTTGATACAGTTGATACAGGGGAACAGAAAATGTAGTCTCAAGAGAGCCAGTGTGCCTGAGAGAGAGCGAGAGCTGCTGCACCTGGACTGGCCACCTGGCGTAACATTCTAATTGCTGCCGTGATGTCATAATGAGCAATGTTAAGTCTATGGGAAAGTTTTTAATAGTTTTTAATTTATAGTTTAAAAAGTATAAAAGTTACAAAGTTGAAAAAAACATTGCACAGGTCTCCTTAGTAAGACCTACGTAGCAAAGTTTGAATCAAGTTTCTACGTTAAACGGTTCAAGCTGAATTGCGAGCGTTAGAAGAAGTTGGAATAATAAGAAACCTAGGAAGAACAGTACAGTGCATTTTCATGCACTGTAATAATAAGAAGCCTAGGAAGAACAGTACAGTGCATTTTCATGCACTGTAATAATAAGAAACCTAGGAAGAACAATATAGTGCATTTTCATGCACTATAATAATAAGAAGCCTAGGAAGAACAGTACAGTGCATTTTCATGCACTGTAATAAGAAGAATAGGAAGAACAGTACAGTGCATTTTCATGCACTGTAATAAGAATACTAAGAAACACAATGGGTGCCTTCGCAGCTTCGCTGCTTGGCCCCCAATAATCTGAGCAAAAACAATAGGGCCTTGCACCTACGGTGCAGCCACTTTCAGTGGCCGCACCTCGGTGCTCGGGCCCTAAATAGGAAAAATCCTGACCAAATGGAGGTATACCCCTATTGCTAAGTTAGCAAAGTGCGTCTAAAACACACCCATTCTTCTCTGTTACATTGCTCCGGGATAATTAGTCACAGCGAGTGGAGACCTATATTGCACGAAAGAGCAGAACCGGGGCTTTCCAACGAGACTCTACACTTGTCTGTACGATCAAGTATGAAACTAAAATAAAATCATTAAGTTAAATCAAAGTATATCATCTGTACAGTCTATATTGCTCTGCATTCACTTGAATTACACGCAAACCCGCCATCGGAAATATATGGCACGCATGTCAGATGAAAGAGGAGAGCTAGAGCTATCCACAGATACCAAATACAACCATCTAGGTCATAAAACAGACGAAGTGACCGCAACATAGCCTAATAACTTCATTTAGCTCCACTTACCCCATGTTTTTGTGTGGCATAATAGCCTATGTTCATAATCCAACGTTATCATGTGTTTCCGTTTCTCTATGGCAAGTCACGTTCATAATACGGTTTTGAGATCCTAGCAAACTCCTGTATGGTATCCAATTCAAGACTCATATTGCATCCAAACACTTTTTTGCCTTTACTTTGTTCATTGCAATGCAGTAAAAAATATTATAGAGAATCATCATCTGTGCACGTCATGTGTGCTACCACGCAAACAAGTCAGGTCAGATCAGCTAGTGTCACAAATATGGAGCACAAAAAGTGTCAAAAAGTCATTTCTCATCACTAAATAAAAATTGCCATTTATTTCTGGAAGGCACACACCACATATTTCTGTAAATTGCTCATCCCCAAAGTATACCTCCACCATGGTTCTTACATTGCAATTTTCAGGACAGTCAGGCCTACACAACCATACAAGTCATGTCGAGCTGTCAGCTTGCTGTGGTGAGATACATGTCAAAATGTAAGAATTTGTATAGTATGCTTTTTAAATTTGTATTATTTAAAAATCTAAATCAAATCAATGCAAGTATTAATACATGTGGTAGATCTGGGTAGCCTAGACTGTGCTGGAAAAAAACAAAAAAACAAAAAAACAATATGTAGCATATGTGAATGGCACTTACAATGACCAGGATAAATGCTTTTAACTAGAGGTAGTGAAAATGCCCTTAAAACAGCCTAGGGCTCATAAGGCTAGTGCAGGCGCGCACTTTATACATAGGCCTACACACAAGACGGTCCATGTGAGCACACTGAATTCAACTACTGTGGCATTATGGCACAAACAGTCAAGTGAACAGCTGCATTTACGTTAAGTAGCCTAGCCTAAATCATCATGATGTAGTATTTCTAATAAAGGAACAGCAAATTAGCATGTTACCTTTTGCACAAGAAAATTATTCAATAAATAAATAAATTGATAAATATGCCGCAAGTTTAACCCCCCCAATGGTAGACCCAAAGTTACGCCCTTGTCAGGATGTAAGGCAGGAGGTTTGCTATTTGATTAGTTCAAATAAATATTGAAAAAGCAAACAACTCCAAGAGAACCTGTTGTGGGTGTGTGCCCTGCGCCTCTCACAGCGGGCTATCAGATCACCTACACAGCAACAGTTGGCCTACAGTATCACTTGATCACTTGACTTATTGTTTATCAGAATACTGTTTCACTGATTTCTTTTTAAAAAACTGTTTTAGTGGTTTATTTGACCAATAATCTACTGAAATAAAGCGCTATATTAAGGTGTTGGGTGCGTTGATTTTGGGTTAGCTAGGTGCATCTCCACTGAATTTCAGCATAACACGTCCAGTACAGGTCAGTGTTACGCGGGGCCAGTATTGCTGTGTCTCCTGTGCTTGTTTTCCCCTATAGGCGGAGTGTTGCGCTGTGGTCGCGGATGACGCGTAATTGCTGGCACCTCCCTCCTATATTTAAACCAGCCCGTATCCAAGATGTCGCTCTCTCTTTCCATCGGCTTGGCCTTCTTGAGACATGCGGGGCACACTATACTATACACTACATTACTTTAGTTAATTTAAAACCCTTAAACTTTGTTGTAAACCTTAAGTTCTTTATATGTAAATACATTTACTTCAGTTTAACACATGGCGATTATATAGCTTAGGTTTCTGCACGTTTTTAGTATTAGTTAGTGAGCGTAGTTATTTAGTTTCCTCGGAAGACTCACCCTTATACTTTGCCCGGGTTTATGTCCGCTCGGGTCGGGAGCCAGGCAAGCTCCCTCCGCTAAGACAGTAAGCGCCAGGTTTTCTTTTGTGTTATCCTTTTGTCTTAATAATCGCCATGCTTTTGTTGTTATTCGATCACTCTTAGCTTTCATTAAATTGTACATTTGTTCTTCACCACCGGACTCTGTGATTTTATGTTATGTTGTCCTACCACTTTACATGGACTCGTAACATAAAAATGGGGGCTCCTCCGGGAGATGAAATTGTTTGTTCTATTCAAATTGGATTTTGATGCGCATTACAATTCATTTCTTGTCGCGGCCGCACTTTGTCGGCCTTGTCGCGTTAATGCGCTGATATAGTTTTCACAGTGTTTCGGTTTATAGTGTGCCCAGTATTGTCTTCACTTTTTCCGGTTTTTGAATTTTTCCATTGTGTTCTCTCTGGCTTCCCTCAAAGTTTTTCGCCATGGCCACTTTAGAAGAGTTTATTAAGTCGCCAACACAGGACGCATTATCTAGCATGACGCGCGACGAGTTATTGCGAGTTGCGGGGCATTCTAAAGTAGAAGTTCGTGGTAGCCCATTGAAAGCAGAACTTCTTGCTCAACTTATTGAGGCGTTAGGCACTCGTGGTGTGTTTGTCGAGGCCGACAAAACACTTCCTGGTCCTGCGAAACCTGGCTCACCTAAGTCACCTTTAACTGATATTTCCACTACACCGACAGTTACTAAAGCCGCGCTTGAGCTTCGGCGTTTAGAGCTGCGAGAAAAGGAGATAGAGTGGGAACGAGAGAGAACACGACTTGACGCAGATAGACAGGCAGCGCGAGAGAAAGAAAAATGGGAACATGAACGTAAAATAAAAGATGCAGAAATAGCGCAGACGATTCGTTTAAGAGAACTGGATCTAAAAGCTCGTGAATCGGGTGTTCATCTTCCTAATGACCATTTTGATGTAACGCGAAATATCAGAGTTGTTCCACCATTTAGAGAAAAAGAAGTGGACAAATTTTTCGCTCACTTTGAAAGAGTAGCCACAGTTTTAAAGTGGCCACGCGAAGTGTGGACCATGACGCTCCAGTGCGTATTTGTAGGCAAAGCGCAAGAAGCTTATGCTGCTTTGTCCTTAGAGGATGCTGCAGACTACGAAAAGGTAAAGCAGGCTGTGCTTCGCATTTACTCGTTAGTGCCAGAGGCATATAGGCAAAATACCGTAATTTCCAAAAGTCCGAATCATTGACACATGTAGAGTTTGTTCGAGAAAAAGAATTGTTGTTCGATCGTTGGTTGAATTCTCAAAACATTACATCTTTTGAGGGCCTTCGTGACTTTAAAAACTGCCTCCCGAAAAATGTCGCTACTTTTGTCAGTGAGCATAAGGATCTAAAGCCTTCTAGTGCAGCTGTACTGGCCGACGAATATGTGCTTTCACGAAAGGTTGTAAACACACACCCTGTGCGGTTTCAAGGTAGCATTAGTCCTCAACCTGGTGGTAGGCCACCTACTGAAGCTGCATCCGAAGTTATTCACACTGGAGATAGACAAGTGACCCGTCTCAGAGACAGTCCTGTTTGTGGTTATTGCAAGAAACGTGGACATGTACTTTCAGAGTGCTATTCCTTAAAACGTAAAAATAAGTCGTCTTATCCTAATACTGTGTTCCCTAGGTCTGGATCTAATATGTGTGTTTCTACACCTTCGACGTCTCGGAAAGACGAGAGTACAAGCCAGGCCTTTGCACCCTTTATCATGAGCGGCTTTGTCTCTTTGCCTGGAGAGCCCAGTGCGCGTGTTTCGATTAAAATACTACGCGACACAGGCGCCTCTCAAAGCTTTATATTAGACAATGTCCTGCCTTTTAGTGACTCATCTTACACTGGGACTAGCGTTATTGTTCAGGGTTTCGAAATGGGTTTCGTTAACGTTCCTCTACACAAAATGTGTCTTTTCTCTGACTTAGTCTCCGGAAACGTTACAGTCGGCGTACGCCCGTCTCTCCCCGTTCAAGGCATCTCTATGCTCTTAGGGAATGACTTGGCCGGTGGGAAAGTACTCCCTAGCCCTGTTGTGTCTACGTCTCTAGCTTTACACTGTTCTGATGACTTGGCTGTGAAATACCCTGAAGTGTTTCACTCTTCTGTAGTTACTCGCGCTATGGCGCAACGCACAAAAGATGTTTCTGATAACGAACGCGATAATGAGCAAATCGATCTTAGTGATACATTTATTGCTCATCCTGTGCCTCGACGTTCTCGTGGTGAACAACTTCCAAGGTCTGTGCCACTCCCCTCTGATCCGTGCGTTAAACTGTCCCACAGTCGTGAGCAACTTATTGTCGAACAGATGAATGACCCATCTCTCTCTTCTCTGTTAGCGGAGGCTGTGTCCGAGAAGGACATTGAGTTTATGCCTCATGGCTATTATCTTCGTGAGGGGGTCTTGATGCGCAAATGGAGGCCACTTACGGCCTCAGCCGCAGATGAATGGCGTGTGCTAAATCAGATTGTTGTTCCTATGCCATATCGAAGTGAAATTCTGAGTCTCGCTCATGACCATCATTTTTCAGGTCATTTAGGCATCAACAAAACAACTGATCGTATTTTACGTCATTATTTCTGGCCAGGTATTAAGCGCGCTGTCACTAAATATTGCAAAACTTGCCATGTGTGTCAAGTTACGGGTAAGCCTAATCAGCTTATTCCCCCGGCTCCGTTGCAGCCGATTCCAGTCACCTCAGAGCCTTTTGAACATGTCATTCTTGACTGTGTTGGTCCACTGCCGCGGACCAAGACAGGCAAGGAATATCTCTTGACCATTATGTGCACGCTAACGCGATTCCCCGAGGCTATTCCTCTTAGAAAAATCACGGCCTCTGCCATTATTAAGGTTCTCTTGGTG
This sequence comes from Sardina pilchardus, assembly GCF_963854185.1. Taxonomy (NCBI): domain Eukaryota; kingdom Metazoa; phylum Chordata; class Actinopteri; order Clupeiformes; family Clupeidae; genus Sardina; species Sardina pilchardus. Next base: position 435,791 of record NC_085011.1, on the reverse strand, counting down.
TTCTTCTCCCTTTTCGGTCTGCCGAAAATAGTACAAACGGATCAGGGCAGTAATTTTATGTCCAAAATGTTCAATCAGTCAATGTATCAGCTTGGTGTTAAGCACGTCACTTCAAGTTCGTACCATCCACAGTCGCAAGGTGCACTCGAGCGTTTTCACCAAACGTTAAAGTCCATGCTTAGGGCTTATTGCCTTGAATTTGAACGTGACTGGGATGAGGGCATTCCATATTGCTTGTTTGCTGCGCGAGAAGTCGTGCAGGAGTCCTTAGGTTTCAGTCCTTCTGAACTGGTGTTTGGACACAATGTTCGAGGGCCATTAAAAATATTGAAAGAGTCGTGGCTCACTGAAAAAACCTCGCATCGTAGCCTGCCTGAGTACGTTGCTAAAATGCGCTGCAGATTAAATCGTGCATGCGAACTAGCTAAAGCAAATCTTGGCCTTTGCCAAAAGCGAATGAAGCAACGTTACGACCGCAAAGCTGTCCAGCGAGATTTTAAGCCTGGTGAGCAGGTGATGGTTTTACTTCCAATCATGGGTTCGGCTCTTCAAGCACGTTACACTGGTCCTTATCACGTTGAAAGACGTGTGAGCGAGGCGAACTATGTCATAGCTACACCAGACAGGAGAAAGAAATCTAGCTTGTGCCATATTAACATGCTGAAGCGCTATTGCGAACGCGATGAGTCAAGTTCAGTTCCATCTCACGCTGACGTTGAAGACGCACGTCTGACTAGCGACGCCATAGTCAAATCAGCAGTGGCGCTGTCCACTACCTCCGGTGCTGAAACTGTTGATCGATCTAACGCCTTTGTTTCAGCACCACCGCTGAATGGACCTACTGTTCTGTTATCAGAGGAGGGGGACCTTCGTTGCCCTTCTGCTGAAGTGGTGGAGGGTAGGTTAAGAAACTCTGATATCCTGATGGATTTGAATGCTTTCTTAGCTCACCTTTCTCTCTCTGAACGTGATGACCTTATTTCTCTTATCAGTTCACATGAAAATTTGTTTTCTGATGTTCCAGGTCGCACTACAGCAATAACTCACGACATTGATGTTGGCGATAATAGGCCAATCAAACAGCATGCCTATCGTGCTAACCCTCTCAAACGTCAACAGCTTCAGAAAGAAGTTAAGTTTATGTTAGATAATGGCATTGCTGAACCAAGTTTCAGCCCATGGAGTTCACCATGCCTTCTTGTCCCAAAAGCAGACGGATCATCTAGGTTCTGTACAGATTTTCGAAAAGTCAATGCTATTACTAAATCTGACAGTTTCCCTTTGCCACGTGTCGATGATTGCGTTGACCGCCTTGGTTCAGCTGTGTATGTGAGTAAAATCGATCTGTTAAAGGGGTACTGGCAAATTCCTTTAACTGATCGTGCTAAGGAAATTTCTGCCTTTGTTACTCCCGACAGCTTCTTACAGTACACAGTTATGGCATTTGGACTTCGTAACGCCCCCGCGACGTTTCAAAGGTTGGTTAATTACATCTTAGCGGGCGTTACGAACTGTGAGGCATACCTTGATGATTTGGTGGTCTATAGCGCCACCTGGTGTGAGCATGTTTCCCATTTGAAATCTGTTTTTGAGCGATTATCTGCTGCCAATCTAACGATAAATTTATCTAAGTGTGAGTTTGGTCAGGCCACGGTCATTGGTAAGGTGGTTGGTCGTGGAAAAGTGCGACCTGTGAATTCCAAAGTTGAGGCCATGCTATGTTTTCCTGTTCCAGAATCTCGTCGTCAGCTGAGACGTTTCTTAGGTATGGTGGGGTATTACAGGGCTTTCTGTAAAAACTTCTCTGTTATTGCCGCACCTCTCACTGACCTCCTTAGTACTAAACGGCTGTTTGAATGGACTAAGGAAAGCCAGTTGGTCTTTGACTCTGTTAAAGCTCTGCTAACAACTGCTCCTGTCTTAGCTGCTCCAAATTTTGCCATCCCTTTCTCTCTCGTTGTGGATGCTAGTGATCTGGGGGCTGGCGGAGTGCTTGTGCAGACAGACAAAGATGGTTTGGAACATCCAGTATGTTTTTTCTCACGAAAATTTAACATACACCAACGTGCCTACTCTACTATTGAGAAGGAGACCCTTGCTCTTGTGTTGGCTCTCCAACATTTTGAGGTTTACGTTGGTGGTGCAGCACAACCGGTGGCCGTTTATACGGATCATAATCCTTTGACTTTTTTGGACCGGATGCGAAACCACAACCAGCGCTTAATGCGTTGGAGCTTAATCTTGCAGGGTTTCAACCTTAGTATCCATCATATTCGTGGGCGTGATAACATCGTCGCGGATGCGCTTTCCCGCGCTCCATGCTAATTGTCTCAAAATAGTTATACAGGAATAAAAATGTCAATAAATTGTGGGTTAAGAGTATGTTGTTACACTAATCCTTCTATATCCTTTTCAGTTGAGCCTGTTGCGGGGTTTTCAACTGAGTATTAGATAAGTATTTTGAATTTCATTTGCATTTTTGTATATTTGTACATATTTTGTATATAGTATGTTTAATTTAACCCCCCAATTTATTTCTCCAAGGGTGGGGGTGTTACGCGGGGCCAGTATTGCTGTGTCTCCTGTGCTTGTTTTCCCCTATAGGCGGAGTGTTGCGCTGTGGTCGCGGATGACGCGTAATTGCTGGCACCTCCCTCCTATATTTAAACCAGCCCGTATCCAAGATGTCGCTCTCTCTTTCCATCGGCTTGGCCTTCTTGAGACATGCGGGGCACACTATACTATACACTACATTACTTTAGTTAATTTAAAACCCTTAAACTTTGTTGTAAACCTTAAGTTCTTTATATGTAAATACATTTACTTCAGTTTAACACATGGCGATTATATAGCTTAGGTTTCTGCACGTTTTTAGTATTAGTTAGTGAGCGTAGTTATTTAGTTTCCTCGGAAGACTCACCCTTATACTTTGCCCGGGTTTATGTCCGCTCGGGTCGGGAGCCAGGCAAGCTCCCTCCGCTAAGACAGTAAGCGCCAGGTTTTCTTTTGTGTTATCCTTTTGTCTTAATAATCGCCATGCTTTTGTTGTTATTCGATCACTCTTAACTTTCATTAAATTGTACATTTGTTCTTCACCACCGGACTCTGTGATTTTATGTTATGTTGTCCTACCACTTTACATGGACTCGTAACAGTCAGCATCTCATTTGTGACCCTATTGTGCCGTATTGTATTTAACCATGAGGCCCAGTATATTAGCTTTCTCCATTGTGCCTGTACTGTATTGAACCATGAGGCCTAGTATATAAGCCATGAGGCCCAGTATATTAACCATGAGGCCCAGTATATTAGCTTTCTCTTTCGTTTTGAGGTAGCCTACTATCTGCAACTACGTGTCACCTGACAGTGCGCTGAGGCAAGGATAATGGTCTCGTCCGCATATTTTACTGCATAAATGAAAGGAAACATAAAGAAAGAAATACCCGGTGTACTTTGTGGTACAGTAGACACAGCCATGTGACTGTTACTAGGCTACGTGTCACCTGACAGTGCGCTGAGGCAAGGATAATGGTCTCGTCCGCATATTTTACTGCATAAATGAAAGGAAACATAAAGAAAGAAATACCCGGTGTACTTTGTGGTACAGTAGACACAGCCATGTGACTGTTACTAGGCTACGTGTCACCTGACAGTGCGCTGAGGCAAGGATAATGGTCTCGTCCGCATATTTGACTTCATAAATGAAAGGAAACATAAAGAAAGAACTTGTGGTACAGTAGACACAGCCATGTGACTGTTACTAGGCTAACGCTGCGTTGCGGCAATGATAATTGTCTCGTCCGCTAGTTTTACTTAATAAATTAAACAGAACTTGAAGAAAGAATTTCGAGGACGTGACCGCGGTATCCTCTATGGTAGACACCGCCATGCTCGCAGTTTATAAATGGTTCGTAGTGGGAACCGGAACTCTGAAATCTCCCCTAGCCTTGTCTTTGTTACCTTCATGATTTACTTTTTTTAAAAGTTTCCTATATCAAAAATGACATATATAAATGATCAACAATGACAAGGCAGCTGGAAATGTGTTGGGTGCGTTGATAGAGCGCTATATAAATGTGTTGGGTGCGTTGATAAAGCGCTATATAAATGTGTTGGGTGCGTTGATAAAGCACTTTATAAATGCAGGAACATGAGGCTGGCCCCTATGAGGGGGTGCAAGGTGTTGTTCCTCTTGTTGGTTTGGGTTATTTCTGTATTTATCAGAAACACACAGTTGGCTACTCTGGAAATATGTGGCAATACTGTACTGTGTTTAACATCTGATCAGATAAAGTGCTATATAAGAGCAAGGTGTTTTCTACGGTGGAAATATGTGGCAAGATAGATGTGTGTCAAAGTTCTGTGTGACTGCTATAGATCTGCAGCTGTGGTGGTTTGACAGGAGGAGTGGTCACTTCCTTCTTCCTGAGAAAATGCAAAGCAGTACCAAATATGACCGCCGTTCAGTCCTGTACATTCTCTCTGCAATATGGCCGCCGCTCAGTCCTGCACATTCTCTCTGCAATATGGCCGCTAGTCAGTCCTGCACATTCTCTCTGCAATATGGCCGCTAGTCAGTCCTGCACATTCTCTCTGCAATATGGCCGCCGTTCAGTCCTGCACATTCTCTCTGCAATATGGCCGCTAGTCAGTCCTGCACATTCTCTCTGCAATATGGCCGCTAGTCAGTCCTGCACATTCTCTCTGCAATATGGCCGCTAGTCAGTCCTGCACATTCTCTCTGCAATATGGCCGCTAGTCAGTCCTGCACATTCTCTCTGCAATATGGCCGCCGTTCAGTCCTGCACATTCTCTCTGCAATATGGCCGCTAGTCAGTCCTGCACATTCTCTCTGCAATATGGCCGCTAGTCAGTCCTGCACATTCTCTTTGCAAAATAAATCATGATTGTCAATTTGTCTCCATCTCCTACTCCATCCCCTACCCTTGCAATGTTTGTGTATGTAAATGAGTGTGTGCATGTATGTGTTTACTTTTGTGTATACACTAATCCAGCGCAAACTTTATGGGCGCTGCCATCTTGAATATCGCCATTACTGCGTGCCTGCGAGTGTGACGAGTGACACTTGCCTGTGCTTTTCAATGAAAGCATCCTGTCAGAGAATGTCTAACAAGAGATCCCGCTCATGAATAAAAATGTCAGGTGAAAGGGAACATTGGATCAATGATGTCAGACTGTGCCAAAACTTACCAATGAAGGTAATTTATTAACAACATAAGGTATTAAGACGTGTATTAATGACAGCTAACCTCTGCAACAGCCGCCTATGAAACCAACCGGCTAATTTCTTAGCAGCCAGTCACGCAGTAATGGCGGTTTTGTGTTACTTCCGTGTTTCGCTGGATTAGTGTATATGTGTGCTTCTGTGGGGGTAATGGGGTGTGTGTGTGTGTGTGTATGAGCATGTGTCTGCATGCCTGCAGTGTAAAGTGTATAAAATGCTTTATAAATGCAAGGTGTTGTTCCTCTTGTTTTCCTGTAGGCTTGTGAGTGTGTGTTGGGGGTAATGGGGTATGTATGAGCGTGTGTCTGCATGCATATGTGTGTGTGTGTGTGTGTGTGTGTGTGTGTGTGTGTGTATGTGTGTGTTTTATGTGTGTGTGCGTCTGTGTATTCACTTGTGAGTATGTGGGTGGGGGTACTGGTGTGTGTGTGTACATGTGGGTGTGGTGTGTGTGTGCGTGCCTGTGTTTGTGCCACCATCTGTGTGTGTGTGTGTGTGTGTGTGTGAGAGAGAGAGTGCGTGCCAGTCTGTGCGTGCAAGTCAGTGTGTGTGTGTGTGTATGCACAGTGTCTATTGTATGTACAATATCTTTATACCCGTATGAGTATGTGTGTTGTCCCTCTTGTTTTCCTGTAGGCTACTCTGGAAATACAGTATGTGGCAAGACAGACCTGTTTAGCATATGATCTGATAAAGTGCTATGGCAAGACAGACCTGTTCAGCATATGATCTGATAAAGTGCTATGGCAAGACAGACCTGTTTAGCATATGATCTGATAAAGTGCTATGGAAATGCAAGGTGTTGATCCTCTTGTTTTCCGGTGGCTACTCTACACATGTGTGGCAAGACAGACTCAGCTCAGATGAGTCTCACTAGCAGCTCTACATCTATATAGTGTCTTGTGCAGCTCTACGTCTATATAGTGTCTATAAGGAGGTGTTCACACGAGGAGGTTTTTATTTTCAGAAAACACTTGACCTGGGTGGTTTTTTGAAAGATAGAAAGCCGACTGTTTTTTTTTTTATTCCCCCAAAGCAGCACAGAACGTTAATTTGAATTCCCATGACAACTGCCGTTCTAGAGCACAAGTACCGTTACGTGATTGCTACTGGTTAGCTTATTAGCTTGCCAGGTGAGCGGATGAAAACGGAGAATTATTTTTTACAATTATGGCCCAAAATCCCACCAATCGACCTCCAGATGGTCTCCTTATGGTAAATGTTGTGGTATAACTTGTTGGTCATGTCGTATAGCTCTACATGTTCACTCACAAGAACAACTAGCTGTTCGGCTGGCATCTTTTTACTTTGTTTTGGTCGCCATTTTTTTTTTCTGAAAAAAGAACCTTCAATAAAGTTTGACTATGACGCAAACTCTCGTTCATTGGTCAGCTGTCAAAAAAACACTTGACGCGGGGTGTTTTTTCTTGGAGAGTAGAGATTTCTCAACTTGAAAACCACCCGGGGTAGGTGGAAAAAAACGCCGGTGGCGGTGGTTTAAAAAGCGCCCAGTACCTTTTTTAAGAAAACCTCTCTGTATCATAGGAATATAATGTAAAACATCCACCCGCAACCGGTGAAAAATCATCCTCGTGTGAACACGCCCTAAGGTGTCTATATAATGTCTTGTGCAGCTCTACGTCTATATAGTGTCTATATAGTGTCTATATAATGTCTTGTGCAGCTCTACGTCTATATAGTGTCTATATAGTGTCTATATAATGTCTTGTGCAGCTCTACGTCTATATAGTGTCTATATAGTGTCTATATAATGTCTTGTGCAGCTCTACGTCTATATAGTGTCTATATAGTGTCTATATAATGTCTTGTGCAGCTCTACGTCTATATAGTGTCTATATAGTGTCTATATAATGTCTATATAATGTCTTGTGCAGCTCTGCGTCTATATAGTGTCTATATAGTGTCTATATCGTGTCTATATAATGTCTTGTGCAGCTCTACGTCTATAAGGTGTCTATATAATGTCTTGTGCAGCTCTGCGTCTATATAGTGTCTATATACCCAGATAGCAATTTCCTTTGGGCTGGATCCGCATAAAAGCCTTTAGATCAGCATGTAGCGGACCTACGGTATCTGACTGTGGGCCAGATGTCGCCCACACACAATAAGTGGACCCGTATTGCAGATCCGTACAACACAGAATAAGCGGACCTGTGCCACACACAATAAACGGACCCGTATTGCAGATCCGTACCACACACAAGAAGCGGACCCGTACCACACACAAGAGGCAGACCCGTATTGTAGATCCGTATCACACACAAGAAGCGGACGGATTTCTGGTAGGCACACACCACATATTTCTGTAAATTGCTCAGCCCCAAAGTATACCTCCACCATGGTTCTTATACACTAATCCAGCGAAACACGGAAGTAACGCAGCGCCGCCACTACTGTGTGGCTGGCTGTAGAAAGTAGCCCGTTGGTTCCATTGGTGGCTGTTGCAGAGGTTAGCTGTCATTAATACACGTCTTAATACCTTATGTTGTTAATAAATTACCTTCATCGGTAAGTTTTGGCCACAGTCTGACATCATTTATCCATCTTATTTCATGAGCAGGATCTTGTTAGACATTTTCTGACAGGATGCTTTCATGGAAAAGCACAAGGCAAGTGTCACGCGTCACACTCCGCAGGCACGCAGTCATGGCGATATTCAAGATGGCAGCGCCCATAAAGTTCGCGCTGGATTAGTGTATCAGTCAGGCCTACACAACCATGAATGACATGTCGAACTGTCAGCTTGCTGTGGTGAGATATACGTCAAAATGCAAGAATTGGTATAGCATGCTTTTCATTTAAAAATCTAAATCAAATCAATGCAAGTATTTATACATGATATCGTGGCAGATCTGGGTAGCCTAGACTTAAAAAAACCAATATGTAACATGTGTGAATGGCACTTATAATGACCAGGATAAATGCTTCTAACTACAGGTAGTGAAAATGCCCTTAAAACAGCCTAGGGCTCATAGGGTTAAGGTTCCAACTCAGCATCAACTTTGAGCTGGTCCAGAAATAAGAACCAGTTACGTCAGGTGTTGGGAGCGGGATTTCATTGGTGTTTCGAAAAGAAACCAAACGTTAGCTAACAGCAAAAAAAGCAGTGTAGCCATAACCATAACAACTACGGTAATCAAGAGTTAATGTTGGCTAACACATGCTAGTTTTTCTAGCGACTGCAATATACACATGCAGACCAAAACGATTAGGGCACGTCCAGTTTTACTCCACAAATGGATACAGTTGAGCTCTCTCGACATTTGAGCTTTTCGTGCTCAAAGTTAATCGTAATAAGTTTCTCCTCCACTACGTCTCCATTTCTGCTGGTTGTTTTGGGATACAAACGCGCATATGGTGACGTAGCCACGCAGCACTACTTTGGCACTCAGTCTGTGGAAAATCGAGCCGGTTCTTGGATAATCAGCAGGTAGCACCAGCACCGAACTGGTACTAGCACCAGCCCAGAACCAGCACCTGGCTCGTGGTGGTGGACAAAGGGTAACAGACACCAGCAGCAGCAGCAGGGCTACCAGACCGACACAAGGACACAAGGACACAGGGACACAAGGACACAAGGACACAAGGACACAGGGACACAAGGACACAAGGACACAGGGACACAGGGACACAAGGACACAGGGACACAGGGACACAAGGACACAAGGACACAAGGACACAAGGTGTTGCGGCTTTTTTCACGTTGTGTCATGTGAGCGCAGGTCCAGCTGATTGACAGCTCTGATCAGGACTCCCGCGTGACGTTGTGATTGGAATCAGCGCATTAAAGCAGCGATCTGAACCTGAGTGCGGCCTGTTGGGTGTGCGCGAGTGAAGCCAGCGACGAGACCATGCCACAGCAGCGCGCTAGTTCAGAGAATCATGCCAAATAAGGGCGCTTTCACACCACTAATTCGATTATTTGGTCCGCTTCAGGCAGTGAAATTGTTATTATGTAGCATATAGACTCCAGTGAGGTCCGCTTTCACACCAGAAAACGAACCAAAATTAGTCTGATTGATTTTTTTCTCAATGTTTATCTTCCGGTAGAAATCGGCGCCAATTTTGACTCACTATTTTGACCTACAGTCTATGGTTTGGACCCCAGTTCGCGTTCTCACCAGAGGGACCGCACCAGAGGTCTACTTTTGGTGCGGAGTCAAGCGGACCGAGACCTCCTCTTTTTGGAGGTCTCGGTCCGCTTGTTTTGGTGCGCACCCGAGTGCGATTAATGCTTTCACACCAACGAAAACGAACCAAACTAAGAGGTTTTGGTACGAATGGACCGTTTGGTGCGCACCAAACGATGTTGGTGTGAAAGCACCCTAATATAGCCTTTTTCTTGTTTTCTCTTTTTGTAAAATAAATATTTTGAAGAGCATTTTTTTTTGTCCGCAATTGAAAATTCCACTACACAAGGACACAGAGCTTCCCAGAACACAGGCCCTTTTAGAACACACTCAGAACACTCTGGGGGTCAGCGCAGGCCCTTTTAGAACACACTCAGAACACTCTGGGGGTCAGCGCAGTGTTTCCCGCCTGTACTGACCTCATGTGTGTGTGTGTGCAACGTCTGAGGCACATCCATCATCACTGCATACCATTTCACTGATGGCAAAACAGCTGGGAGGAGAGAGAGAGAGAGAGAGAGAGGGAGAGAGAGAGAGAGAGAGGGAGAGAGAGAGAGAGAGAGAGAGAGAGAGAGAGAGAGAGAGGAGAGAGAGAGAGAGGGAGAGAGGGAGAGAGGGAGGGAGAGAGAGAGAGAGAGAGAGAGCTGAGGCAACTGCAACTAAAGGCTGAGAGAGAGACACAGAGACACAAATAAAGACACACACACACACACACCACACTAACAAACACACACACACACACTAAATCGCACACACACACACACACACACACACACACACACACCAAATCACACAGACATACACACACACACCACACACCAAATCACACACACACACACACACATACCAAATCACACAGACACACACACACACGAAATCACACAGATATACACACACACACAGACACATACACACACACACACACCACACACCAAATTACACACACACACACACACACACCAAATCACACAGACATACACACACTCACACAGACATACACACACACACACCAAATCACACAGATATACACACACACACAGACACATACACACACACACACACCACACACCAAATCACACACACACACACACACCAAATCACACAGACATACACACACTCACACAGACATACACACACACACACACACACACACACACACACACACACACATACACACACACACCACACACCACACACCAAATCACACACACACACACACACACACACACACACACACACCACACTCCAAATCACACACACACACCACACACCAAATCACACACACACACACACACACACACACACACACACGAAATCACAGACACACACACACACACACACACACCACACTCCAAATCACACACACACACACCACACTCCAAATCACACACACACACACACACACACACACACACCACACTCCAAATCACACACACACACACCACACTCCAAATCACACACACACACACACCACACTCCAAATCACACACACACACACACACCACACTCCAAATCACACACACACACACCACACTCCAAATCACACACACACACACCACACTCCAAATCACACACACACACACACACCACACTCCAAATCACACACACACACACACACACACACACCACACTCCAAATCACACACACACACCACACTCCAAATCACACACACACACACACACCACACTCCAAATCACACACACACACACACACACACACCACACTCCAAATCACACACACACACCACACTCCAAATCACACACACACACCACACTCCAAATCACACACACACACACACACACACACACACACCACACTCCAAATCACACACACACACCACACTCCAAATCACACACACACACACCACACTCCAAATCACACACACACACACCACACTCCAAATCACACACACACACACACCACACTCCAAATCACACACACACACCACACTCCAAATCACACACACACACACACACACACACACACACCACACTCCAAATCACACACACACACCACACTCCAAATCACACACACACACCACACTCCAAATCACACACACACACACTCCAAATCACACACACACACACACACACACACACACACACCACACTCCAAATCACACACACACACACACACACACACACACACCACACTCCAAATCACACACACACACACCACACTCCAAATCACACACACACACACACACCACACTCCAAATCACACACACACACCACACTCCACATCACACACACACACCACACTCCAAATCACACACACACACACACACACACACACACACACACACCACACTCCAAATCACACACACACACACACACACACACACACATGTGCTCTGCTCCAGCTGTTCTCCTGGTGAAAAGGGAAATGCATCTGGAGCTGTGGCATCATGGGAACCACTAGTCAGGCCAGTGCTCTGCACACACACACACACACTCACACACACACACACACACACACACACACACACACACACACACACACACACTCACACACACACACACACACACACACACACACACACACACACACACACACACACACACACATACTCACTAGCCAGGCCAGTTCTCTCTCTCACACACACACACACACACACACACACACACACACACACACATACTCACTAGCCAGGCCAGTTCTCTCTCTCACACACACACACACACACACACACACACACACACACACACACACACACACACTGGATTTCAACACTCTCTGTAAATAAGGACATAACATTCCGTTGGATCTTCCTGAATACTGAAACTGAACCGGGGTCAGCTCTGTGTTCCCACACGCATATGTTCCGTTGGATCTTTAGTTATCCTGAATACTGAGTAAAGGATAAGCCCTGTGTTCCTGAATACTGAGTAAGGGATAAGCCCTGTATTCCCACAACCATATGTTCCCACATTCCTATGTTCTCTCAAGATTTGTCTAATTTCAAAGATGGAGTTAGGAAGTTAAGAATAAGAGTTTTGTTTAATATGTAGGGCATTAAGGCCCATTTAGAACCAGTATTTAAACATTAATTCATAGTGTTAATTGAAGGTTTAAGAATTAGTGTATTAATATGAAAAAAAAGGTGAAGGCAAAAAGGACACAGGTAAATACTTTTCTTCATTTGATTTGTCATTCAGACCTGTAGGGAAATCCAGGGTGGAGGGAGGATTGCTGTATCCTGGTGGAGGGTGGAGGGTGGAGGGAGGATAATGTATGCATGAGCAACGGGGACCTGCTGCATAATATATGCATGAGCAACGGGGACCTGCATAATATATGCATGAGCAACGGGGAGCTGCATAATATATGCATGAGCAACGGGGAGCTGCATAATACATGCATGAGCAACGGGGACCTGCTGCATAATATATGCATGAGCAACGGGGACCTGCTGCATAATATATGCATGAGCAACGGGGACCTGCATAATATATGCATGAGCAACGGGGAGCTGCTGCATAATGTATGCATGAGCAACGGGGAGCTGCTTAATATATGCATGAGCAACGGGGACCTGCTGCATAATATATGCATGAGCAACGGGGAGCTGCTTAATATATGCATGAGCAATGGGGAGCTGCATAAT
>NC_085011.1:407788-412788 GCF_963854185.1 Sardina pilchardus | reverse complement strand
GCCATACCGTGTGTGTGTTTTTGTGTGTGTGTGTGTAAAAGTGTGTTCTCTTACCTGTTGCACATTGCCGTACCATGTGTGTGTGTGTGTGTGAGTGTAGAAGTGTGTTTTCTTACCTGTTGTGCCTGCAGAGCCATGCTGGAGATTTTGCATTCTCTCACAACACACACACACACACACACACACACACAAAGTGTCTAACAAAGGAATTCCTAGAAACAGTTCCACCTAAAAAACAACAGCTTCTTTTAAATGAAGTGCAATTCCAGTCTGCTTTCTTATCTTTAACTTCATTGTGCAGAATGTTCTTGTGTGTGTGTGTGTGTGTGTGTGTGTGTGGGCCTGGTGACCTTTGTAAGACTTCCTCAGGGCTAGGCCTGGGATTTGATTGGTCACAGGATTGTCTTTTGAATGAAGAGATCCCAACCGCTCTTTTGAGCGAGAGCGGGAAAGAAGTGTGTTCTCTTACAAACAGACTCCAGGCTCTTGAAGAGAGCAGGAAAGAAGTGTGTTCTTTTTCAGACTCCAGGCTCTTGAAGAGAGCAAGGAAAGAAGTGTGTTATCTTGCAAACAGACTCCAGGCTCTTGAAGAGAGCAAGGAAAGAAGTGTGTTATCTTGCAAACAGACTCCAGGCTCTTGAAGAGTGTGAAGCTGGTGATGACCTTAGTTGACCCTCAGTATAACTTGACACGTGATGGTTTAAATCAGAAACATCCCTCTTTTCTATGAAGATCCAGACTCACTCAATATGCTGCCACTGACTGGCTCCAGATAGCCTGGTTAAATCCAGACTCACTCACATCGAGGGACTCATGACTGGGACATGTTTCCATGGTGACGGGCGTTAACTTTGACATCGTTAGTCCAGTCACACAGATCAGGGGATCCTACTGTGCATAAACTTCACACAAAAAGATCAGCCTCTCAGCCAGTCTTCTGTGCACCGATGGGAACGCTGGTGAACTACGGTGTTCCAGAGCGATGGGAACGTTAGTGAACTACGGTGTTCCAGAGCGATGGGAACGTTAGTGAACTACGGTGTTCCAGAGCGATGGGAACGTTGAAGAACTACGGTGTTCCAGAGCGATGGGAACGTTAGTGAACTACGGTGTTCCAGAGCGATGGGAACGTTGAAGAACTACGGTGTTCCAGAGTGATGGGAACGTTGAAGAACTACGGCGTTCCAGAGCGATGGGAACGTTAGTGAACTACGGTGTTCCAGAGCGATGGGAACGTTGAAGAACTACGGTGTTCCAGAGCGATGGGAACGTTAGTGAACTACGGTGTTCCAGAGCGATGGGAACGTTAGTGAACTACGGTGTTCCAGAGCGATGGGAACGTTGAAGAACTACGGTGTTCCAGAGCGATGGGAACGTTAGTGAACTACGGTGTTCCAGAGTAGGGATGCACCGATCCGATATTTGGATCGGATATCGGCCCCGATATGAACAAAATAGCTGGATCGGGGATCGGAAAAAATGAGCCGATCCATGGGCCGATCCGAATTTAATATAGTCTCAAAAAAAGGCTGAGCCATGACGCGCAACCAGCCATTTAGCGCAGCTCACTGCTGCGGGTTAGAGTGTGCCTCACCTCACTGTGTGCTCTGAGTGTCTAAATTCATGGATGGGATAAATACAGATACCAAATTTATGTCATAGGATCAAAAGAATATCTATACTAACCACCATTTGTCATAGTTTAATTACGATCTTCATGCGTTTTGTTGCATTTAGGCAACACGTTAATGTGTAACAGTCAACAAAGTAGGCTACTCAAACTAAACACATTGTCATTTTCATCTCCTCTGTATAAACTGTTCTTGGTATAAAGACATGCAAATGTTCAAATTGGCTGTTAAAAACTTATCATTTATTAGATAAAACGTACAACTTCTACCGTTTACCACCATTCAAACTCTGTGTGAACTAATTAGTTTATCGTGGGGAAACTGTGGGACCGTACCACTATGACTAAATAGAGGGGTTTCGCGGGTGACACCATTTTGGCAGGGGTGTTTCAATGTATGTCACTCATATGGGATTTTTATCTGCAAAATTGTTTTCTTGTTAGATTTATTATTTAGTAACTGTGAACTGTGAACTTGAATTTGAATGCTGTTCCAAGTTGCTGCTGGTGTACAACTGTTTATTTTTAGTACTAGTAATATAATCAATAATGATGATAATTATAATAATAATAATAATAATAATACATTACCTTTATATCTAAGTGTTATTTTGTTAGATTTTTTTTAGGAAAGTAATGTTTAGTTAGGGAAAGAATGAAGAATGAAGTCAAGCCTGATGCCTTTAGTCTTTTCCACATGGTGAGGTATACAGTTTATTAATTAACAATGGTATCGGATCGGTATCGGATATCGACCGATACGCAGAGCCCAGGCATCGGTATCGGTATCGGGAATGAAAAAGTCGGATCGGTGCATCCCTATTCCAGAGCGATGGGAACGTTGAAGAACTACGGTGTTCCAGAGCGATGGGAACGTTGAAGAACTACGGTGTTCCAGAGCGATGGGAACGTTGAAGAACTACGGTGTTCCAGAGCGATGGGAACGTTAGTGAACTACGGTGTTCCAGAGCGATGGGAACGTTAATGAACTACGGTGTTCCAGAGTGATGGGAACGTTGAAGAACTACGGTGTTCCAGAGCGATGGGAACGCTGGTGAACCGTAAGAGGAGGTCGGGGATGGCGTGGCCAGGGTGGGCTCCAGAGGCTGAACATTCCACAGCCCAGCGGAAATAAACATGACATTCCCTAGTCACTTGATTGGCTAGGGTCAGAAGCCACTTCAGCTGTGATTGGCTGTAGTCGAGAAGACACTTCAACTGTGATTGGCTGGCTCTGTGGATGCCAAACACCAAAATGAGGCTCTGATTGGCTGTTGTATGAGACCCGGAGGCTTGTGATTGGCTGTTTGAGAATAAGCCCTACACTGTGATTGGTTGTTGCAGGCTCCGGAGCTGTTTGAGAATAAGCCCTACACGGTGACGGTGGACTACTGGAGCTTTGGCACAATGATCTTCGAATGCAGCTGTGGCTTCCGCCCGTTTCTGCACAATCTGCAGCCTGTGCAGTGGTATGTACACACACACACACACACACATACACAGAACACTTACCAATTGGACTTCCGAAGCAAAGTCAAGATCTCACGTCACATAATTGCCTTACAGTTGAGGTCATTCATTTACATGCAAATGCTAAAGTGACTAAAAAGAGGTATAGACAGTCATCTTAATGTCTTAAATAACAAAATGAGTAAAAATCCAGCCTTTAAGGACACCAATCTTCTTTGTGAAGGAACAATGTTGACTAAAAAGAGGTATAAACAGTCATCTTTTGGAAATTGATCTTAATGTCTTAATTTAAGAAATGAGTAAAAATCCAGCCTTTAAGGACACCAATCTTCTTTGTGAAGGAATAATGTATCATAAACAAATAAATGTTCTTCCTTAAAATATATGGGCCATAAGTATACACACCCCTATGTTAAATTCTCATAGCAGCAGGCAGATTTTTATTTTTAAAGGCCAGTTATTTCATGCATCCTGATAAAGTTCCCTTGGCCCTTGGAATTTAAATAGCCCCACATCATGACACACCCTTCACCATATTTAGAGATTGGCATGGTTTTATTTGAGTTAGCCTATTAGCCTATTCGATGCTCATTGTGCTCAATGCAAATCAAACCAGCTAATAGGCTAACTAAAATAAAACCATGCCAATCTCAGAGAATGTCTAATAAGGGGAGAAGGACCACTAGCGAAATACTTCCGCATGGTACTGCAACTAGAGGGCGATCGCGAGCAAGTGATGAATGAATGGGTAGCAATGGAGCTGAACCCCCCAGTACCACATTTCTCGTTATATAATTTTTTCTCCTGAAATTGCATTAATGCATGCGATGCAGGATAACTTGACTTGACAATCAGCTGACCAATACAATTTTCAATATGTGTTGTTATTCCTAAAAACCCTTTCAAAGTTTTCATGTCACGTGACACAAGCGAACCACTTTACGGCCATACACCTAAAAGAAGGTTCAGCTTCACGACGGTCGTAATCGGTCGCGATTGTCGCGAGCATCCATGAGCTAAATGCTAGCATGTTACAGGGAAAACGGCCCATCCTATGAAAAGCAGAAAGGACATGAGTGACTTTTCATTTCATTTCCAGTGGAAAACCTATACTCAGGTAGCTACTACGACAATGTACATTAAGAAATGAAGTTGTCAACTGTGAAAAAAACGAGTTCTAGCCGCTTAGCCCCATAGACCACAATTCATGTATCACTTGCTCGGCAACGCCCCTAGCGGAATTTCAACAGATTGCATGAACAATCCGGTACAATGGAGTTAATAGGAAGTGGACCGGCTCTCCCTAAAGGGGCTCTGCCAATCTCTAGGTATGGTGGGGGTGAGGGGGGGAAGGTTAAAAATGGGGGGGATAAAGGTGAGAGGGTGGAGTTGCGGGGGTAAAGGTTAAAGGTGAAGGTGAGATTTGGTTGTCTGATTGAAGTGAAATGACCTTACTGTGACCCTAGGCAGATGGGTTGGGCCCTTGAGCCGTGGATCTGTCTGAGGTTTCTTCCTACATGCTACAGAGTTCTTCTTTGCCCCTGTCACTCATGGGCTCTCTATGAATGTTTAGCACTCTGCAAAGCGTTATGAGACATGTGTAATGTTTTGGCACTCTAGAAGGGAAATTAATTTGAAGTTAGAAGTTAGAAGTTGGAAGTTAGAAGTTAGAAGTTAGAAGTTAGAAGTTGGAAGTTGGAAGTTGGAAGTTGGAAGTTGGAAGTTAGAAGTTAGAAGTTAGAAGTTGGAAGTTGGAAGTTGGAAGTTGGAAGTTGGAAGTTGTTAGTTGGAGTTGAAGTTGGAGTTCTGTGCTCTCCGTCTCCAGGACAACCAAAGTGCGCAACAAAGGGCCCAAGGACATCATGGCCGTCGAGGACATGAACGGAGAAGTGCGCTTCTC
>NC_085011.1:402788-405288 GCF_963854185.1 Sardina pilchardus | reverse complement strand
GTACGTACGTAACCCCAGTGTGTGCTAGACGGTGTGGTACGAGCGTAACCCCAGTGTGTGCTAGACGGTGTGGTACGTACGTAACCCCAGGATGTGCTAGACGGTACGTACGTAACCCCAGTGCGTCCTCGACAGTGTGGTACGTACGTAACCCCAGGGTGTGCTAGACGGTAGGTACGTAACCCCAGTGCGTGCTAGACGGCGTGGTACGTACGTAACCCCAGGGTGTGCTAGACGGTGTGGTACGTACGTAACCCCAGTGTGTGCTAGACGGTGTGGTACGAGCGTAACCCCAGTGTGTGCTAGACGGTACGTACGTAACCCCAGTGCATCCTCGACGGTGTGGTACGTACGTAACCCCAGGGTGTGCTAGACGGTACGTACGTAACCCCAGTGTATGCTAGACGGTGTGGTACGAGCGTAACCCCAGTGTGTGGTAGACGGTGTGGTACGAACGTAACCCCAGTGTGTGCTAGACGGTACGTATGTAATCCCAGTGCATCCTCGACGGTGTGGTACGTACGTAACCCCAGGGTGTGCTAGACGGTACGTACGTAACCCCAGTGTGTGCTAGACGGCGTGGTACGTACGTAACCCCAGTGTGTGCTAGACGGCGTAGTACGTACGTAACCCCAGTGTGTGCTAGACGGTACGTACGTAACCCCAGTGTGTGCTAGACGGCGTAGTACGTACGTAACCCCAGTGTGTGCTAGACGGTACGTACGTAACCCCAGTGTGTGCTAGACGGTACGTACGTAACCCCAGTGTGTGCTAGACGGTACGTACGTAACCCCAGTGTGTGCTAGACGGTACGTACGTAACCCCAGTGTGTGCTAGACGGTGTGGTACGTACGTAACTCCAGTGTGTGCTAGACGGTACGTACGTAACCCCAGTGTGTGCTAGACGGTACGTACGTAACCCCAGTGTGTGCTAGACGGTGTGGTACGTACGTAACCCCAGTGTGTGCTAGACGGCGTGGTACGTACGTAACCCCAGTGTGTGCTAGACGGTGTGGTACGTACGTAACCCCAGTGTGTGCTAGACGGTACGTACGTAACCCCAGTGTGTGCTAGACGGTGTGGTACGTACGTAACCCCAGGGTGTGCTAGACGGTACGTACGTAACCCCAGTGTGTGCTAGATGGTGTGGTACGTACGTAACCCCAGTGTGTGCTAGACGGTGTGGTACGAATGTACGTACGTGCTTCACCTCACTGTGTGCTCTGTATGTCTCAATGCACAGACCAAATTTCCCTCATGGGATCAAAAGAGTATATGTGACCCTGTAAAGCGGAACCAGTCGTTTCGGTAAAATTAATTAAATTAAGTTATTGTGCTCACGTGAACGGCCATAAACAAAGCTTTCCAACGATATGTATATCGAGGGTATTACACAAACTATCGCTAAGATAACAGCATCCAAAGTTGACATGGTTCTCCTGTCACGATATGCCAGAAGAGGAGATATCACCTTTTTAAGTAGCGCGTGCACAACGGGAATGACAGCAAATGTGTTGAATCTTCGCCGGGTTTAACAGTCAAAACGTATGTTTTTCCGTGAAATGCGTTCACGATATGAAACTGTAGACTGTATACAGTCGAATTAGGCGAAAACGTGAAATTCAACATTTTAACCCGGAAGTTTGTTATTGTTGATTTTCTCAAAATAACGTTGTGCGCAAAATGACTGATTTCGCTATGAATGGTCACATATGTGACCCTTCAAAGCAAAACCAGTCGTTTTGGTAAAATTTACTAAATTAAGTTATTGACCTCAAGTGAACGGCCATAAACTAAGCTTTCCAACGATATGTATATCGAGGGTATTACACAAACTATCGCTAAGATAACCGCATCCAAAGTTGACATGGTTCTCCTGTCACAATATGCCAGAAGAGGAGGAATGACCTTTTTTAAGGAGCGTGGACAACAGGAATGAGGGCAAATGTGTTGAATCTTCGCCGGGTTTAATAGTCAAGACGTATGTTTTTCAGTTAAATTAGTTCACGATATGAAACTGTAGACTGTATACTGTCGAATTATGCGAAAAACGTGAAATTCAAAATTTTAACCCGGAAGTTTGTTTATTGTGGATTTTCTCTAAATAGCGTTGTGCGCAAAGCGACTGATTTCGCTTTAAAGTGTCACATATGGTTATGGTTATGGTTATGGTTATTCATTTAGCAGACGTATACTTCTACTTCTACTTTGCACTGAGTGTTCCTGGTTGTTGTTGTTGATTGTTTGTGTGCTGCTGAGTGTTCCTGGTTGTTGTTGTTGATTGTTTGTGTGCTGCTGCAGAGAGTGTTCCTGGTTGTTGTTGTTGATTGTTTGTGTGCTGCTGCACTGAGTGTTCCTGGTTGTTGTTGTTGATTGTTTGTGTGCTGCTGCAGAGAGGCTGGGACCGGTACATCGTGTATCTGTTCGACAGGAGCCTGACCAAGTACCAGGGGCCCTTCACCGCCAGGCCACTGCCCGACAGCGTCAACTTTATCGGTAT
>NC_085011.1:397092-402588 GCF_963854185.1 Sardina pilchardus | reverse complement strand
CAGAGGATTCCCAACTAACCCAGCAGAGGATTCCTATCTAACCCAGCAGAGTAACCCAGCAGAGGATTCCCAACTAACTCAGCAGAGGATTCCCAACTAACCCAGCAGAGTAACTCAGCAGAGGATTCCTATCTAACCCAGCAGAGTAACCCAGCAGATGATTCCCATCTAACCCAGCAGAGTAACCCAGCAGAGGATTCCTATCTAACCCAGCAGAGTAACCCAGCAGAGGATTCCCATCTAAACCAGCAGAGGATTCCCAACAAATCCGTGACTCTTCTCTGGAATCCAAGGTCACAGGAGCGTCAGAGGGAAGAGACTTCCTGTAAGAGTTATCCGTGCCAACTGGGCAAGTGGGCGCCACTGCCAGAGTAAGTTATCCGTGCCAGGGTAAGTTATCAGTGCCAGGGTAAGTTATCAGTGCCAGAGTAAGTTATCAGTGCCAGAGTAAGTTATGAGTGTAAGTTATCAGTGCCAGGGTAAGTTATCAGTGTAAGTTATCAGTGCCAGAGTAAGTTATGAGTGTAAGTTATCAGTGCCAGAGTAAGTTATCAGTGCCAGAGTAAGTTATCAGTGCCAGGCAGTGCCAGGGTAAGTTATCAGTGCCAGAGTAAGTTATCAGTGCCAGGGTAAGTTATCAGTGCCAGGCAGTGCCAGGGTAAGTTATCAGTGCCAGAGTAAGTTATCAGGGTAAGTTATCAGTGCCAGAGTAAGTTATCAGTGCCAGAGTAAGTTATCAGTGCCAGGGTAAGTTATCAGTGCCAGGCAGTGCCAGAGTAAGTTATCAGTGCCAGAGTAAGTTATCAGGGTTAGTTATCAGTGCCAGGGTTAGTTATCAGTGCCAGGGTAAGTTATCAGGGTTAGTTATCAGTGCCAGGGTTAGTTATCAGTGCCAGGGTAAGTTATCAGTGCCAACTGGGTAAGTTATCAGTGCCTGGGTAAGTTATCAGTGCCAGGGTAAGTTATCAGGGTTAGTTATCAGTGCCAGAGTAAGTTATCAGTGCCAGAGTAAGTTATCAGTGCCAGGGTAAGTTATCAGGGTTAGTTATCAGTGCCAGAGTAAGTTATCAGTGCCAGAGTAAGTTATCAGTGCCAGGGTAAGTTATCAGTGCCAGAGTAAGTTATCAGTGCCAGGGTAAGTTATCAGGGTTAGTTATCAGTGCCAGAGTAAGTTATCAGTGCCAGAGTAAGTTATCAGTGCCAGGGTAAGTTATCAGTGCCAGAGTAAGTTATCAGTGCCAGAGTAAGTTATCAGTGCCAGAGTAAGTTATCAGTGCCAGGGTAAGTTATCAGTGCCAGAGTAAGTTATCAGTGCCAGAGTAAGTTATCAGTGCCAGAGTAAGTTATCAGGGTTAGTTATCAGGGTAAGTTATCAGTGCCAGGGTAGCGCTGCACTCAGAGGGCCTGTCCAGGCACCACACCGCTGCCGTTAAAAATAGACACCATCCGTGTGTGTGTGTGTGTGTGTGTGTGTGTGTGTGTGTGTGTGTGTGTGTGTGTGTGTGTGTGTGTGTGTGTGTGTGTGTGTGTGTGTGTGTTAGTAAGACATGATGGTTGTCTCTGGCGGCCCTGTGATGACACGCTGATAGGAAAGGCCTCAGGTGATGACATCACACGCTAA
Source organism: Sardina pilchardus (assembly GCF_963854185.1). Classification (NCBI taxonomy): domain Eukaryota; kingdom Metazoa; phylum Chordata; class Actinopteri; order Clupeiformes; family Clupeidae; genus Sardina; species Sardina pilchardus. The sequence goes on along the minus strand of NC_085011.1, from coordinate 400,967 downwards.
TAGCAAAGATCGTATAGTTACTAAGATGAATCATAAAGGGGGTTTTCAATGGAATGAAATAGCACCCACTTCCGCCTCCTAAAGGGGCGTGGTCAGTGACGAGATAATCGGTTTAGAACGGTGTAGAATCAGCAGAACCGAGTGCCGTTGATAACAGGTTTATTTCCACCATAGAAATGCTCCCGTTTGCCTCCTAAATGGGCATGGCAGTTGCGTCACAATGAAACCAGAATTTACCCTCATATGAATCGTCTCGCTTTACAGTTTTTGCCCGTTGCTCGAACACATTTTGCAAAACATCGCTCACTATGCCAAAACTCTACACACAAGTGAATATAACACAATACTAGGAAATAAACCTTTCACATCAATGCCAAATTGAAACTCTTCTATCAGTACCTAAACTCTGCTATCAAAACCCAACAATCCTTTGTCAAAATGTAACTCTGGTGACAAAATGAAACACACTTGCATCATATGCATACACTTGCAAATCAGGAGGAATACACTAGTCTACTTTATATAAAACATATTTGCTTGAATACATTTAGAAAAACTTCACTCATTGTGCCAAAACTCTACACACAAGGAAACAATGACACAACACTGGGAAATATACCATTCACATCACCATTTCCAATGGCTAAATTGAGGGCTTTTTGTAGATGGCTGATTGGTGTTCAGTTTTGGAAGTAAGTGCGTTCAGGTGTGTATTTGAGAGGTTGCAATTACCCGATGTGTTTTGTATTTTGGATACATGTGTTTAACAAATGGTACTATGAGATTTCATTTTTGAACGAAGTGTCTTATGTATGACATAGAGAGTAGTATGCAGGACCAAGTGTCTCGCATAAAGGAGCAAGTGTGTTGCAGAATTACAACTAGAGTGCAAAGCAGCACTTTTGTTTAAGGTATAGGTACATGTGTTTGAGATATGGCAACAAAACCTCAAGTTGTGTTACTTTAGTCTAAGCATGGGTCTATAGTGTTCAAGCAACGGGCAAAAACTGTATTAACCGTCTCTGCTAATAGGAAAGGCCTCAGGTGATGACATCACAGGCTTCTAGGAAACAAGGCCTCAGGTGATGACATCACAGGCTTCTAGGAAACAAGGCCTCAGGTGTGGTGGTGCACTTCATGTTTGTACACCTGCGTTAGGAAACAAGGCCTCAGGTGTGTCAGTGCTGTATTGTATTGTGTTGTGTTGTGTTGTGTTGTGTTGTGTTGTGTTGTGTTGTGTTGTGTTGTGTTGTGTTGTGTTGTGTTGTGTTGTGTTGTGTTGTGTTGTGCTGTGTTAGTGTTGTGTTAGTGTTATTGGAGTGTGCTGAGGTGTGCTGTGTTGTGTTGTGTTGTGTTGTGTTGTGTTGTGTTGTGTTGTGTTGTGTTGTGTTGTGTTGTGCTGTGTTGTGTTAGTGTTGTGTTAGTGTTATTGGAGTGTGCTGAGGTGTGCTGTGTTGTGTTGTGCTGTGTTGTGTTGTGTTGTGTTGTGTTGTGTTGTGTTATCAGTGCTGTGTTGTGTTGTGTTGTGTTGTGTTATCAGTGCTGTGTTGTGTTGTGTTGTGTTGTGTTGTGTTGTGTTGTGTTGTGTTATCAGTGCTGTGTTGTGTTGTGTTGTGTTGTGTTATCAGTGCTGTGTTGTGTTGTGTTGTGTTGTGTTGTGTTGTGTTGTGTTATCAGTGCTGTGTTGTGTTGTGTTGTGTTGTGTTGTGTTGTGTTGTGTTGTGTTGTGTTGTGTTGTGGTGTGGTGTGTTGTGTTGTGTTGTGTTGTGTTGTGTTGTGCTGTGCTGTGTTATGCTGTGCTGTGTTATGCTGTGCTGTGTTGTGTTGTGCTGTGTTGTGTTGTGTTGTGTTGTGTTGTGTTGTGTTGTGTTGTGTTGTGTTGTGTTGTGCTGTGCTGTGTTGTGTTGTGCTGTGTTGTGCTGTGCTGTGCTGTGCTGTTCTCATTACTGTAAGACGCCAGGACAGGAAACAGGTGAGTCAGATTCATTGAAACACCATAATGACCACAGGATGGCAAGAGCTGCAAGAAATCCCCTGGTCATAAACCACACACACACACACACACACACACACACACACACACACACTCACACACACACACACACACACTCACACTCACACTCACACTCACACTCACACTCACACTCACACACACACACACACACACACACACACACACACACACTCACACACAGAAAAGTAAAGTAGACCTACACGCGACTGAATCCGGTTCTATTGAAGTCCAGCTCAGGAACAGAGGAAAGACACAGTGTGTAGAGTGTGTGTGTGTGTGTGTAAGAACCGGTGGGTAGAACAATGGAGATGATTCATGTTTATTAAACAAATGGAAGCAGTTTCAAGATGTGTGGTTGTGTGTGCAAAGGCATGTGTGTCTCTGTGTGTGTGTGTGTGTGTGTGTGTGTGTGTGTGTGTGTGTACGTGACTGAGTGTGCGTATGTGTGTGTTTGAGTGTGTTGATGTATGTATGTATGTATATATGTGTGTGTGTGAACAGTATGTGTGTTATTTTGTGTGTGTGTTATTATGTTTGTCTGTCTGTGTATGTGTTTATGTGTGTGTATATATATATGTGTGTGTGTGTGTGTGTGTGTGTGTGGTTATGAATAGGATATTTCCAAATAAGGAACTGGTCACCAATACTCGTGAGAATGGGCGTCACGCCTCTGATGACATGAGAGCTGTGAAAATGAACTTGAATCTTTCTCAGAGTGACACACACACACACACACACACACACACACACACTGTTGCTCCTCCTTCTGGCAAGTGTGGGTGTTATAAAGCAGCGCACCCTCACTGAACACTCACACACCTCTAGACGGAACACCAAGACACAGCCAACGGAACATCAAGACACAGCCAACGGAACATCAAGACAGCCAAAGGAACATCAAGACACAGCCAACGGCCAACTGCTGCCATCGCTTCACATTTCCTGCACAGTGAGAGACAATCAGCGGACTACCAACAGCCTAACCCTAACTACCAACAGCCTATCGGCTCTCCACCTGCTGGGGCTCCACACAGCATATAGCACAAGGTACAGCGCTTACATTCAGTTCAGCATACAGCGCTTACATTCAGTTCAGCATACAGCGCTTACATTCAGTTCAGCATATAGCGCAAGGTACAGCGCTTACATTCAGTTCAGCATACAGCACAAGGTACAGCGCTTACATTCAGTTCAGCATATAGCACAAGGTACAGCGCTTACATTCAGTTCAGCATACAGCGCTTACATTCAGTTCAGCATACAGCGCTTACATTCAGTTCAGCATATAGCGCTTACATTCAGTTCAGCATATAGCACAAGGTACAGCGCTTACATTCAGTTCAGCATATAGCACAAGGTACAGCGCTTACATTCAGTTCAGCATATAGCACAAGGTACAGCGCTTACATTCAGTTCAGCATACAGCGCTTACATTCAGTTCAGCATATAGCGCTTACATTCAGTTCAGCATATAGCACTTACATTCAGTTCAGCATATAGCACAAGGTACAGCGCTTACATTCAGTTCAGCATACAGCGCTTACATTCAGTTCAGACAATTTGCATATCTTATACACAGCTCTCTTCTGACTTCATGTGTGAACGATTTGCGTTAAATTGACTTCATGTGTGAATGATTTGCGTTAGATTGACTTCATCTATGAATGATTTGCGTTAGATTGACTTTGTGTGTCAATGATTTGCGTTCGATCTCAATGGGAAGAGAGCAATGACTTGAAATGTTAATCAAATTCTGACACTTTTTGATTGAAGGGCAAGAAAATGTGTGTGTGTGTGTGTGTATAGTTTTCGTGAAGGTCCTGTAAAAACCACAGGCTGTCTGATGAGCATTGTGTGTGTG
>NC_085011.1:387092-389592 GCF_963854185.1 Sardina pilchardus | reverse complement strand
TTACGACTTAAATAGATGATTTCAGAATGAACGCAGCAGCCAAAGCAGTAGCCAGAAGCCAGTTCTCACTATTGATCATTATCATTATTCAATTTCCCTTGTGTGTGTGTGCATTCACACCAAATTGGCATGCCATACCGTACCCTCCCAATATGCACAGCATCCCATTAGCTGCCTGCCATCAGGCTATTTACAATTTTCTATTTTAAGAGAAAGTTAGTCAACACGTTATCAAAATTAACTTAATGCAGCGCTATATCCACGCGCACACATTTCGTTTGAACAGGAGAGATTACGCACGCAGGCACGCAACTAGGCTACTTGTTGTTTTCTTTTACTCGGCTATCAGCACAAAATGTGAAGCTAATTCACTAACTCAATAGCCTAGCCTACTCATCATGGATATCGCAAGTTCTTTTAAACAAACAAAACAGAAAGGATGGAGGATGGAGGCAGCTAGAGGAGTTATTCCAGATGAGCAATAACAAGGTAGACAGTTGTCAGAACGCTACAGCTGTTGAATGCCAGACGTTAAAGGTACGCTAGAACAAAACTAAAGGTAACTTAGCCATAGGGCTGTGTAATGTTGTCTAAATGAGCAGGTCACTGTTAGACGTTGTTGTTGTATTATTGCATGTGGATGTTGCTATGCTATGAAGGCTACTTTTTGTTGACCAATACACAAACCTAAAACCGAGAAACGGACAAATATTATCTAATTATATTCGGGCTGCGCGCTCCTGCTGATGAAAGAAGTCGGGTGTGTGCGCGCACTGTGCACTCTTCCATATCCCCAAGCCTCATGCGCTCATAAAATAGCCTTTCAGCTATGTGCGAATAATTCCCGACTAGGTTTTTCCTGGTCAGTGGCGCACTTACTTTCTGCATCCATACATTAGCGACTGGCGAACTTTGCGTCGGACCACACCTCTTCTCTTCACTGACACGCCCGTTAGGGCGCAATATAATCTCCTATCTAGAGAACGTACATTTACGCTGGAAAAATGAAGGACGCGCTCGCAGAGAATAGGAATTATAGGTTGCGCAAGTCGCGAAAGCTCACCGCGCGGTCTGCATAATCGGGCCCAAAATCTGCTGAATCACTGTTGTTCCTCTTTACACAGATGCAGACAGACACAGAGAGACACACACAAAGAGTGTGTGTGTATAGCCGGGGCCTGATTATGACTGTGTGTGTGTGTGTGTGTGTGTGTGTAGCCAGTGCCTGAATGTGATTGTGTGTGTGTGTGTGTGTGTGTGTGTGTGTGTAGACAGTGCCTGAATGTGATTGTGTGTGTGTGTGTGTGTGTGTGTGTGTGTGTGTGTGTAGACAGTGCCTGAATGTGATTGTGTGTGTGTGTAGCCAGTGCCTGAATGTGATTGTGTGTGTGTGTGTGTAGACAGTGCCTGAATGTGATTGTGTGTGTGTGTGTGTGTGTGTGTGTAGACAGTGCCTGAATGTGATTGTGTGTGTGTGTGTGTGTGTGTGTGTGTGTGTAGACAGTGCCTGATTGTAACTGTGTATGTGTGTGTGTGTGTGTGTTCCAGAGTTCACTTGTGGAGAGAGAGAGAAGGCGGGCCAGCACTTCAAGATTGTGGGCGGTTCCTACACCACAGTCTCCTCCCACCCCTGGATGGCGTCCATCTTCCACAAGCGCACAGGGTTCCGCTGTGGCGGGAGTCTCATCGCCCCCTGCTGGGTGCTATCTGCGGCACACTGCTTCGGTGATGTGTAAGAAAACCTCACTCCTCTCTCTCACACACACACACACACACACACTCTCACTTCCTCTTTATACCTCTCTTCTATTCTTACACACACACACTCGCCTCTTCTCTACACTTCTATTCTTACACACACACACACACACACACACACACACACACTCACTTCCTCTTTATACCTCTCTTCTATTCTTACACACACACACTCGCCTCTTCTCTACACTTCTATTCTTACACACACACACACACACACACACACACTCACTTCCTCTTTATACCTCTCTTCTATTCTTACACACACACACTCGCCTCTTCTCTACACTTCTTTTCTTACACACACACACAGTCGCCTCTTCTCTACACCTCTCTTCTATTCTTACACACACACACACACTTGTCTCTTGTCTACACCTATCTGCCTTCTATGTTTTCTGATCTTTCCTTCTCTCATTTCAGCTCATGCCATCCTTTCTGTTCTCTTCCACTCTCCCTCTCTCTCTCCCTCCCTCTCTCTCTCCCTCTCTCTCTCCCTCTCTCTCTCCCTCTCTCCCTCTCTCTCTCCCTCTCTCCTCCTGACCTCTCTCTCCATCTCTCTCTCCCTCTCTCCCTCTCTCTCTCCCTCTCTCCCTCTCTCTCTCCCTCCCTCTCTCCATCTCTCTCTCCCTCTCTCCTCCTGACCTCTCTCTCCCTCTCTCTCTCCCTCTCTCTCTCCCTCTCTCCTCCTGACCTCTCTCTCCCTCTCTCTCTCTCTCCCTCTCTCCTCCTGACCTCTCTC
>NC_085011.1:374592-384592 GCF_963854185.1 Sardina pilchardus | reverse complement strand
AGAGATGAGTAAAGCAGGTACGCTATAGGCTAATGTTTACTAATGGCAGAGATGAGTAGGCCTGATGCAGGTACGCTATAGGCTAATGCTTACTAATGGCAGCGATGAGTAGGTCTGATGCAGGTACGCTATAGGCTAATGTTTACTAATGGCAGCGCTGAGTAAAGCAGGTACGCTATAGGCTAATGTTTACTAATGGCAGCGCTGAGTAAAGCAGGTACGCTATAGGCTAATGCTTACTAATGGCAGCGCTGAGTAGGCCTGATGCAGGTACCCTATAGGCTAATGTTTACTAAAGGCAGAGATGAGTAAAGCAGGTACGCTATAGGCTAATGCTTACTAATGGCAGAGATGAGTAAAGCAGGTACGCTATAGGCTAATGTTTACTAATGGCAGCGCTGAGTAAAGCAGGTATGCTATAGGCTAATGCTTACTAATGGCAGAGATGAGTAGGTCTGATGCAGGTACGCTATAGGCTAATGTTTACTAATGGCAGAGATGAGTAAAGCAGGTACGCTATAGGCTAATGCTTACTAATGGCAGAGATGAGTAGGCCTGATGCAGGTACGCTATAGGCTAATGTTTACTAATGGCAGAGATGAGTAAAGCAGGTACGCTATAGGCTAATGTTTACTAATGGCAGCGATGAGTAATGCAGGTACGCTATAGGCTAATGTTTACTAATGGCAGCGATGAGTAGGCCTGATGCAGGTACGCTATAGGCTAATGTTTACTAATGGCAGCGCTGAGTAGGTCTGATGCAGGTACGCTATAGGCTAATGTTTACTAATGGCAGCGATGAGTAGGCCTGATGCAGGTACGCTATAGGCTAATGTTTACTAATGGCAGCGCTGAGTAGGTCTGATGCAGGTACGCTATAGGCTAATGTTTACTAAAGGCAGCGCTGAGTAATGCAGGTACGCTATAGGCTAATGTTTACTAATGGCAGCGCTGAGTAGGTCTGATGCAGGTGTGCTATAGGCTAATGTTTACTAATGGCAGCGCTGAGTAAAGCAGGTACGCTATAGGCTAATGTTTACTAATGACAGCGATGAGTAAAGCAGGTACGCTATAGGCTAATGTTTACTAATGGCAGCGATGAGTAATGCAGGTACGCTATAGGCTAATGTTTACTAATGACAGCGATGAGTAAAGCAGGTACGCTATAGGCTAATGTTTACTAATGGCAGCGCTGAGTAGGCCTGATGCAGGTACGCACACACACACTGATACACACATACAAACACGTGTGCCTGTGTGTGTGTGCTTGTGCATGAGAGTGTGTAATGTGATGTTCCTAACCATGTGTGTGTGTGTGTGTGTGTGTGTAGAGGTCTTCACCAAGTACCTGAAGGAAGGCCAGGTGCAGCTGCGGCCGCAGGACAAGTGTGTGTAATGTGATGTTCCTAACCGTGTGTGTGTGTGTGTGTGTGTGTGTGTGTGTGTGTGTGTGTGTGTGTGTGTGTGTGTGTGTGTGTGTGTGTGTAGAGGTCTTCACCAAGTACCTGAAGGAAGGCCAGGTGCAGCTGCGGCCGCAGGACAAGTGTCTGCTGGAGGCCCCAGAGCCGGACAAGGTGACCGACAACATGTTCTGCGCCGCCAGCCCGGGATGGAAGACTGACGCCTGTCAGGTAGATACCTACTGGACACACACACACACACGTATTATACAAAATATTTTCCTGAAAAAACTCACGTCTGAACTGATCTTGTCTTTGTCTTTCCCTCCCTCCCACTCCCTCTCTCCCCCCTCTCCCCCTCTCCCTCTTCCCCTCTCTCTCTCTCTCTCTCTCTCTCTCTCCCCCCCCCCCCTCTCTCTCTCTCTCTCCCTCCCTCTCCTCTCTCTCTCTCTCTCTCTCCTCCCTCCCCCTCTCTCCCTCTTCCCCTCTCTCTCTCTCTCTCTCTCTCTCTCTCTCTTCCCCTCCCCTCCCCTCTCTCCCTCTTCCCCTATCTCTCTCCCTCCCTCTCTCTCTCTCTCTCTCCCTCTCTCTCTCTCTCTCTCTCTCTCTCTCTCCTCCTCCCTCTCCCCCCCCCTCTCTCTCTCTCTCTCTCTCTCCCTCTCTCTCCCTCCCTCTCTCTCTCCCCCTTCCCCCTCTCCCTCTCTCCCCGTCTCCCTCTACCCCTCTCCCTCTCTCTCTCTCTCTCTCTCTCTCTCTCTCCCCCCCCTCTCTCTCTCTCTCTCTCTCTCTCTCCCTCCCCCTCTCTCCCTCTTCCCCCCTCCCCCCTCTCCCTCCCCCTCTCTCCCTCTTCCCCTCTCTCTCTCCCTCCCCTCCCCCTCTCTCTCTCTCTCTCTCTCTCAGGGTGACTCTGGTGGTCCGCTAGTGTGTGAGGTGGGGGGCCGGATGTTCCTGTTTGGGATCGTCAGCTTTGGGAGAGACTGCGGCAAGAGAGGCGAGCCCGGCTTCTACACGCAGGTCACCAACTACAACAAGTGGATCGGCAGGCAGGCGGACCTCAGGTCCTACACTCAGGGGGCCATGTACCCACAGAAGTAGAGAAGCTCTGAGCTGGATCGGCAGGCAAGCGGACCTCAGGTCCTACACTCAGGGGGCCATGTACCCACAGAAGTAGAGAAGCTCTGAGCTCGAGGTCCTTTTCCCCTCTTCCTCAGCGGGCTTTGCTCTGGGCATCCATGTAGCTCGAGGTCCCCTTCCCCTCTTTCTCAGCGGGCTTTGCTCTGGGCATCCATGTAGCTTGAAGTCCCCTTCCCCTCTTTCTCAGCGGGCTTTGCTCTGGGCATCCATGTAGCTCGAGGTCCCCTTCCCCTCTTTCTCAGCGGGCTTTGCTCTGGGCATCCATGTAGCTTGAAGTCCCCTTCCCCTCTTTCTCAGCAGGCATTGCTTCGGGCAGCCATGTTTTTGGGGTCCCCTGGTCCCATAGCGCCACCGTTGGACTGTAGCAGTAGCAGCAGCTGAGCTGGTATAGCTTTGCATTTTTTTTCTTTTTTTAAGTTTATATTTTTGGCCTTTTTGCCTTTATTTGGACAGTGAAGTTTTGACAGGAAGGAAGTGGGAGGAAATGACCACAGGTCGGACACTAGGACCTGGGTCCCCGTGAGCCCTTGGACCCGACCATCGTATGGACATCAGCGCAGCGCCCCCTGTCTGTGCACTTGGGACCCCAGGGCAGCGGTGCATAGAGGACTGACGTGTGCTGCAGCAGCTCTGTCCATAGCTAGCTAGCTCTACTGCTTCACTGTAGTCTGTAGCTAGCTAGTGCTTCTCCTTCACTGTAGTCTGTAGCTAGCTAGTGCTTCTCCTTCACTGTAGTCTGTAGCTAGCTAGCTCGTCTGTAGCTAGCTAGCGCTACTGCCTCACTGTAGTCTGTAGCTAGCTAGCGCTTCTCCTTCACTGTAGTCTGTAGATAGCTAGCTCTACTGCTTCACTGTAGTCTGTAGATAGTTAGCTCGTCTGTAGCTAGCTAGCTCTACTGCCTCACTGTAGTCTGTAGCTAGCTAGCGCTACTGCTTCACTGTGGTCTGTAGCTAGCTAGCTAACTCTACTGCTTCACTGTAGTCTGTAGCTAGCTAGCGCTTCTCCTTCACTGTAGTCTGTAGATAGCTAGCTCTACTGCTTCACTGTAGTCTGTAGCTAGCTAGCTCGTCTGTAGCTAGCTAGCGCTACTGCCTCACTGTAGTCTGTAGCTAGCTAGCGCTTCTCCTTCACTGTAGTCTGTAGATAGCTAGCTCTACTGCTTCACTGTAGTCTGTAGCTAGCTAGCTCATCTGTAGCTAGCTAGCTCTACTGCCTCACTGTAGTCTGTAGCTAGCTAGCGCTACTGCCTCAGTGTAGTCTGTAGATAGCTAGCTCTACTGCCTCACTGTAGTCTGTAGCTAGCTAGCTCTACTGCCTCAGTGTAGTCTGTAGCTAGCTAGCTCTACTGCCTCAGTGTAGTCTGTAGCTAGCTAGCTAGCTCTACTGCTTCACTGTAGTCTGTAGCTAGCTAGCTTGTCCATAGCTAGCTAGCTCTACTGCCTCAGTGTAGTCTGTAGCTAGCTAGCTAGCTAGCTCTACTGCCTCACTGTAGTCTGTAGCTAGCTAGCGCTTCTCCTTCACTGTAGTCTGTAGATAGCTAGCGCTACTGCTTCACTGTAGTCTGTAGATAGCTGGCTCGTCTGTAGCTAGCTAGCTCTACTGCCTCACTGTAGTCTTGAATGACGAGAGGCGCATAACCACAAGTGACCTGTCTGCACTGAAGTATGACATGATGACCCAATTAATGGGAATTAATTGAATAGTTATGTTTGATCTATAACAATGCTAATTCATATAATATTGAAATTAAGTGATGCTTGACATATTTATGATATTGAAATTCATTGATGCTTTAAGAGTTATATTTTATTTATAACAATGCTAATTCATATTTATGATATTGAAATGAAGTGATGCTTGATGTGTAATTGAGTGTTTTTATATTTTTATATTTTTTTATCTATGTAACAAGACCGCTTTTCTTACATATCTTAATTATTTGTTTTGTATATCATGGACCAGAATGTGACTGGATTAAAATATTGTTCCTCAGAGGTAGTGTGGTGTATTTGAGCTCCACTAGGGGGCGCTATGGGGCGCTGCTTCCTCAGAGGTAGTGTGGTGTATTTGAGCTCCACTAGGGGGCGCTATGGGGCGCTGCTTCCTCAGAGGTAGTGTGGTGTATTTGAGCTCCACTATGGGGCGCTGTGCCACCACTATTTCAGTTTTTCATAATTGCTAGAACACCTTTTTTGAAGCTCCTTACCTTTTCTCAAAATTGTAAACACAAAACTAATTTTTCAAACTACATACTCAAAACCCTTGAATCTTATTACAAAATATGAACAATCACCTCAAAACACTTTTACCTTGGCTCAAAACTAACTAATGGTCTCAAATCATTCACACATCAGGCAAAATGAACCTCCTGCAGAGCAGTGATTTGACAATACACCACACAATGGAAGACAGTTTTCAGGGCTGGGTGTATGGGTCCTGGAGGAAAGGTTATGAAATGAGAGGATTCACCTGGTATTCGCCCTCTTTTGTTCACACCTGAAGCCAATCTGAAGTGTTAGAATCTTTTTATCCTTGCGGGCTTAGTTCGAAGTCGAACGGTCCCTGTGGTGTGATGGTGAACAGACTACGTTGTCCATACTGGATGCTTTTAGCTAGTCGCTGGCTTGTAAGCTTCCCCAATGAAAGCATAACCTCCTTGGCAGAGGTACAGTAATTAGCCTGGGTGTTCCCATAATGTCTAGCGTGCAATTTCATTTACGCTGCTAAGACAGTCTGGAAACTACCACCCTCATTTTTGCCTGAGATAGGGGACCAATCACAGAGCGGGGGGAAAGCAAGACGATGATGAGCTATGACACATTTGATAGACATCCATGGCGCCCAATGAACGGATCTGGGCATTTTTTCAAATTCTCTCATTTGAGAAGTGGTAGGCGCTAGCCAGGCTAATACAGAATATGATTTGTACTGTGAAGCCACAGACTCTGATAGTAAATATGCAATACTGTAATATTGCACTGTGTCTGAATTTACACCTACTTGGACATACTGATATCTCAGCTCTATCTCTCTCTCAGAGTTGCGTTCAAAGGGTAGTAAGGTAGTAAAAGTCTTGCAAACAATGGACATAAATGGGATCTTCTGCAGTTGAACCTGCAAAGCCAATTCAATGAGGGCAGAGTGAGCAGAGTGATACTGTGTGTGTGTGTGTGTGTGTGTGTGTGTGTGTGTGTGTGTGAATAGGCCTGAACACACCAACCCGACCGGCCGACCGTCGGCAGAAAAGCAGTCGGACTATCAATCGGGCTCTCGTCTCCCCGGGTTGGTCAAAAAAATGCCACTGAACACACCGAAGCGACGCCGACGCCGATTGTACGTTCTGCGCGTGCTTGAACTCTGATACATTACCCATAACTGCAGGCTTCAGAGTCAGCCGAGTAGATATCATGCAGGATTCACGGAACTAATTGCCACTAGTTTTCGGACTTCTCTGATTAAGCAATACGAAAATATAAATATAATTATATACTGTAGTGTGTATTATTTTATTGCCATTGCTTGTGTGTGAGGCCAACGAATTTTGAGAAAAGAAAATCGAGATTTTATTTTTGGACAAAATCGAACAGCCCTAGATAGCGGTTACATCCATGTTAAAGATGTCTTGCCTGTCAGTAGGCTAACTTTGTCCAGAGGTCGCCATGTAGCACAGTAAAAAGTGAACTTATGAGTTAACTAACATATACAAGCGTCCCACTAAATTATTCCTGCCAGTGTGTTTTATGTTATTTCCGAGCCCTATTGTTCGGAAATTCTACAATAAAGATGTTTTTTAAAACTTCAAAATAACATTTGATAAATGAACCTTACATTTTCCAGTAGCCATAGATTTGTGGATTTGAACAAAGTCCGGTTTGGTTCTTAGCAGGAGACTCTACTGCCTTCCAAATCCTATTTTCTTTACTGCATGTGCTCTTGGAGTTTGGTGCTGGTGAACTCCAGCATCGTTGTGAAATTAAAGTTCCACTGGAGTTGTACAGTCAGCCTTGCAACACTGTTCCAGCTCTGTGAGTCACGGTAAGATGTCATTTAGGAGACACCATGAGATGGTCTCACTAGTGGCCACTAGGGGGCGGCAGCACATCATGTGTCAAGGCCTGCATGAGGATCAATTTATATTTACACACACACACACACACACACACACACACACACACACACACACACATACGCACACACACACACACACACACACACACACACACACACACACACACACACACACACACACACACACACACACACACACACACACACACACACACACACACACACACAGTACACAGAGAGAGAGATGTGGTAAAAATGTGAAAGTAGTGATATGTAAGCAAGAGTCTTTTTGTGAGTTTGTGTGTTTTTATGTACGTGTATATGTGAATGTATGTGTGTGTGTGTGTGTGTGTGTGTGCATGTGTGTGTGTGTGTGTGTGTTTATACAGGAAGGGGGTATCACCCTCTTGGACAAAAGAGGTGCTGGTGTGTGTGTGTGTGTGTGTGTGTGTGTGTGTGTTGTGTGTGTGCTTCTTGGACAATAAGAGGTGCTGGTGTGTGTGTGTGTGTGTGTGTGTGTGCTTCTTGAACAATAAGAGGTGCTGGTGTGTGTGTGTGTGTGTGTGTGTGTGTGTGTGTGTGTGTGTGTGTGTGTGTGTGTGTGTGTGTGTGTGTGTGGTTCTTGGACAATAAGAGGTGCTGTCGTGTGTGTGTGTGTGTGTGTGTGTGTGCGCTTCTTGAACAATAAGAGATGCTGGTGTCAGACAGCCTCATCTGGTTATTTTGGGCATCCGCTTTTGTGTTTTGAGTGATTGTGGATTCATAATTGTGTGTGTGTGTGTGTGTGTGTGCACACGCGTGTATGCGTGGTAATTCAGAGCATATCACAGTAGGTGGTCTAAAATGGGAGAACAACACACACACATGCACACACACACAGACACCAGTGAGAACACAGGTAAACGCACGCATGCACGCACGGCTCAGATGAACGAAGCCCTCCCGTCTGATGCACAGAGAGGAGAGGTGGAGAGAGAAGAGGAGGGGAGGTGAGGAGAGGAGATGAGAGGAGGAGAGAGGAGGAGAGAGGAGGGGAGAGGTGAGGAGAGGAGATGAGAGGAGGAGAGAGGAGGAGAGAGGAGGAGAGGTGAGGAGAGGAGGGGAGAGGAGGAGAGGAGATGAGAGGAGGAGAGAGGAGGGGAGAGGTGAGGAGAGGAGGGGAGAGGAGGAGAGAGGAGGGGAGAGGAGGAGAGGAGATGAGAGGAGGAGAGAGGAGGGAGAGGAGGAGATGAGAGGAGAGGAAAGGAGGGGAGAGGAGGAGAGGGCAGGAAAGGAGGGCAGGAAAGAAAAAGGAAAAAAGACAATGCACTTAAAAGGTGTGTGTGGGTGTGGGTGTGTGGGTGTGTGTGTGTGTAAACTGTTTACACTGGTGTCCCCTGAAGGGACCTGAATCCACTGCTCTGGTTTTGCCCCGTCCTTATTAGGTCACATTCACTAGTGTATGTACTGTAGTATCTAACGTCCCTCACACACACACACATTCACTAGTGTATGTGGTATCTAATGTCCCTCACACACACACACACACACACACACACATTCACTAGTGTATGTGGTATCTAATGTCCCTCACACACACACACACACACACACACACACACATTCACTAGTGTATGTGGTATCTAATGTCCCTCACACACACACACACACACACACACACACACACACACACACACACACACACACACACACACACATTCACTAGTGTATGTGGTATCTAATGTCCCTCACACACACACACACACACACACACACACACACACACACACACACACATTCACTAGTGTATGTGGTATCTAATGTCCCTCACACACACACACACACACACACACACACACACACACACACACACACACACACATTCACTAGTGTATGTGGTATCAAAGTCTTTTTAAAGCAAGTCACGTCACTCGGCAGCCATATTGGCCATGGGGTCGGGCAGCGACTTTGACCGGAACAAGACCAGGCTCTATCTAAATGAATGGGGAGAGAGCTGGATGTCCATGTTCCGAGGTGTAAGAGACATAAAAATCACATGTTTGAAATCGCGATGAAAATCTGACTAAAATCGCTGAAAAGGTTTGGTGGTTTTGTATCAAATTAACGCTTAAAAAGCCTTTTTCTTACTGGTCATTTTGGACTGCGCATGCTCTATTATTCACGACGCAGCTTTCAAAAAGCGTGACCGCCAAGGATCGGCCAAATGATTGGAGCAACGGCACTGGAAGAGGCGGGACATGTGCAAACCATAGCCAACCGGTGTAAACAACCGCCATCTTTCGCGTTACGAAGTTACCCCATGCTTTTCAATGGGCGATTTTTCCAGTGCAGTGTCTCCTTATATATAAGTGTCTCTGGTGGTATCTAATGTCCCACACACACACACACACACACACACACACACACACACACACATTCACTAGAGTATGTGGTATCTAATGTCACTCACACACACACACACACACATTCACTAGAGTATGTGGTATCTAATGTCCCTCACACACACGCACGCACGCACTGTACACACACACACACACACACACACACATTCACTAGTGTATGTGGTATCTAATGTCACACACACACACACACACACATTCACTAGTGTATGTGGTATCTAATGTCCCTCACACACACGCACGCACGCACTGTACACACACACACACACACACACATTCACTAGTGTACAGTATGTATCTAATGTCACTCACACGCACGCACGCACTGTACACACACACACACACTCAATCACACACATACACACACACACACACACACACACACACACACACACACACACACACACACATTCACTAGTGTATGTGGTATCTAATGTCACTCACACACACACACACACACACACACACACACACACACACACACACACACATTCACTCGTGTATGTGGTATCTAATGTCCCTAACACACACACACACACACGCACTGTACACACACACACACACACACACACACACACACACACACACACTCAATCACACACATCCACACACACACACACACACACACACACACTCACACACATCCACACACACACACACACACACACACTCACACACATCCACACACTCACTCACACACACACGCACACACATCCACACACACTCACACACACACACATCCGCACACACACACACTCACTCACACACATCCACACACTCACTCACACACATCCACACACTCTCACACACACACATCCACACATCCACACACACTCAATCACACACACACACACACACACACACATACATACACACACACACACACACACATACACACACACATCCACACACACACATCCACACACACACACACACACACACACACACACACACACATCCACACACTCACACACACACACACACACACACACACACACA
>NC_085011.1:354592-357092 GCF_963854185.1 Sardina pilchardus | reverse complement strand
TTGTAGTTTATTTAAATCTTCTGAGTGTTGAGCTATTTATTTATACTGCCTCCCCTACAAATCCTGATTTGTGACCCTGTAAAGCGGAACCAGTCGTTTCGGTAACATTTACTAAATTAAGTTATTGTGCTCACGTGAACGGCCATAAACTAAGCTTTCCAACGATATGTATATCGAGGGTATTACACAAACTATCGCTAAGATAACCGCATCCAAAGTTGACATGGTTCTCCTGTCACGATATGCCAGAAGAGGAGAAATCACCTTTTTAAGCGGCGCGTGCACAACGGGAATGACAGCAAATGTGTTGAATCTTCGCCGGGTTTAACAGTCAAAACGTATGTTTTTCCATGAAATGCATTCACGATATGAAACTGTAGACTGTATACAGTCGAATTATGCGAAAACGTGAAATTCAACATTTTAACCCGGAAGTTTGTTATTGTTGATTTTCTCAAAGTAACGTTGTGCGCAAAACGACTGATTTCGCTTTGAATGGTCACATTTCATGTCTGCTATAGGGGCCAATCCTGCGAGCCGGTCCTCAGACGTGACACTAACTAACCATGCTATTGGGGCCAATCCTGCGAGCCGGTCCTCAGACGTGACACTAACTAACCATGCTGCCTGTGTGCTGTTGGTCTATGTAGGTTAGTATGAGATGGATCAGGCCACTCTCAAGTACAGAGAGTGGGGACAGAACAATAGAGTGAAGGTAAAGAGGAAGAGAGGATGAGAGGGGGAGGAAGAGAGAATGAATAGAGTGAGAGAAAAGAGAGCGTTAAGGAGAGAGGGAGCGAGAATGAGAGGGGGAGGAAGAGAGAGAATGAATAGAGTGAGAGAAAAGAGAGAGTTAAGGAGAGCAGGAGGTCAAATCCTCCCAATCCTGTTAAGATCAAGGTAATCTGGACTCTGGAATACAACAAAGCCAAACATACACACACACTAGTTCCTATTGCCTACATTGTGCCAATCACACACACACACACTAGTTCCTATTGCCTACATTGTGCCAAACATACACACACACTAGTTCCTATTGCCTACATTGTGCCAATCACACACACACTAGTTCCTATTGCCTACATTGTGCCAAACACACACACACACTAGTTCCTATTGCCTACATTGTGCCAATCACACACACACACACTAGTTCCTATTGCCTACATTGTGCCAATCACACACACACACTAGTTCCTATTGCCTACATTGTGCCAATCACACACACACACTAGTTCCTATTGCCTACATTGTGCCAAACACACACACACACACTAGTTCCTATTGCCTACATTGTGCCAAACACACACACACACACACACTAGTTCCTATTGCCTACATTGTGTTCCGTCATACTTTGTCTTCAGTATTGCTTTATGAATATCGTATGAACATGTTTCATATTTTATATTCATCATTTACCTTTATGACATGTTTCATATTTTATATTCATCATTTACTTCGTAATAATCAAGGCAACTTGCAAACGTACCATAGGCGCAGTGATATCGTACGCAGCATCTGAAAATAGTCCCCATAGACAACAAGCAGTAGTAGTGCCAGTAGTTTGCAAGTTGCCTTGATTATTACGCCAGATGAGAGTGTAGTTCCATGTCAAATCAGCCTAGAAAAACGCCAGGTTTCATTTCCAGTTGGTCTTATTGCACTTTCTAACTTGAGAGGAGACACGTTTTAAATGGGAAAATTACCAGAAATCTTAGTCACTTTTAAACATGAAGCTAGCAGGCGAGAAGCTAATGGTCTAATCCGATTCAATGATCTATGCTAGGCTGAAGCTAAAAGTAGTATCGCCAGACTCACAGAATGGCTGGATGAACGGGAACAAGGTAAATATCGATTGTTTTGCTCGAGGGGAGGTGGAAAATGAGCGTATTTCCAAAAATGGCGGAATATCCCTTTAACTCTTTAACTCTAGTAGATCTTTATGACATGTTTAACTCCAGGAGATCTTTATGACGTGTTTAACTCTTTAACGCAAGTAGATCTTTATGACATGTTTAACTCTTTAACGCAAGTAGATCCAGTAGACATGACATGTTTCACTCCAGTAGATCTTGAGAGAGTCATATGTGCTTTTATTACTTCCATACTGGACTATTGCAATGCCTTTCCTACTGGAATTCATCACTCATCTCTTGCAAGAGTACAGTTAGTACAACACGCAGCCCCTAGACTGCGTCCCGGGACAAGGAATCAAGCACATCACTGCAGTACTGGCGGCCTTGCGCTGGCTTCCTGTTCCATTAGAATGGAATCCAGTATGAAGTGCCATTGGCTGCTCTAAGATCAGTAAACGGTATGAAGTGCCATTGGCTGCTCTAAGATCAGTAAACGGTATGAAGTGCCATTGGCTGCTCTAAGATCAGTAAACGGTATGAACTGCCATTGGCTGCTCTAAGATCATTAAACGGTATGAAGTGCCATTGGCTGCTCTAAGATCAGTAAACGGTATGAAGTGCCATTGGCTGCTCTAAGA
>NC_085011.1:347092-349592 GCF_963854185.1 Sardina pilchardus | reverse complement strand
TTACCCTACAGCACAGTTCTATTACACTACAGCACTGTTCTATTACCCCTACAGCACAGTTCTATTACCCTACAGCACAGTTCTATTACCCTACAGCACAGTTCTATTACCCTACAGCACAGTTCTATTACCCCTACAGCACAGTTCTATTACACTACAGCACTGTTCTATTACCCCTACAGCACAGTTCTATTACACTACAGCACAGTTCTATTACCCTACAGCACAGTTCTATTACCCTACAGCACAGTTCTATTACCCCTACAGCACTGTTATATTACCCTACAGCACTGTTCTATTGCACTACAGCACTGTTCTATTACCCCTACAGCACAGTTCTATTACACTACAGCACAGTTCTATTACCCCTACAGCACTGTTCTATTACCCCTACAGCACTGTTCTATTACCCCTACAGCACTGTTCTATTACACTACAGCACTGTTCTATTGCACTACAGCACAGTTCTATTACCTCTACAGCACTGTTCTATTACCCCTACAGCACTGTTCTATTACCCCTACAGCACTGTTCTATTACCCCTACAGCACTGTTCTATTACACTACAGCACTGTTCTATTACCCCTACAGCACTGTTCTATTACCCCTACAGCACTGTTCTATTACACTACAGCACAGTTCTATTACCCCTACAGCACTGTTATATTACCCCTACAGCACTGTTCTATTACACTACAGCACAGTTCTATTACCCCTACAGCACAGTTCTATTACCCCTACAGCACTGTTCTATTACACTACAGCACTGTTCTATTACCCCTACAGCACTGTTCTATAACACTACAGCACTGTTCTAAATCTCCCAGACGGTTTTCACCCCCCCCCCCCCCATCTCAGTGGTGGAATTTGAGGGGGCTATAATTAGGCCCTGCGATGCTGCTTGGACTGAGGAATTGTGGGTAACTGGGGTATTGGGTGTGTTCTCTCTTGGTGGTAAAGACAGGTCATATAATACACTCACCTCCACCCCCTCTCTACACACACACACACACACACACACACACCAGACAGCAGGCTGGTCTGCAAATGTGTTAATCCGGGAAGATGCATACCCACATGCACACAAGACGTTTACACACACACACACACACACACACACACACATACACACACCCCTGCACTAAGAGGCAAGTGGAATACAGTATGTGTGTGTATGTGTGTGTGTTTTACAAACTCACCAGTTACTACAAACTTCAAATTACCAAATTAAAGAGATGGTGCTCACATACACATACACACACACATTCCACTTTACTTGCCTCTTAGTGCTGGGGTGTGTGTGTGTGTGTGTGTGTGTGTGTGTGTGTGTGTGTGTGTGTGCGTCAACGTTTGGATTTGGATCTGCTGTTTGGATTACACCTGCTTTTACAAGGTGGAGATGTATGTGTTTATAAACATAACAGAACACCTAATCAATGGTGTTTTTGTGTGACACTCCTGCTTTTCCTGTAAATATAGACTTACGGTTTTATTCATATGCATTCATGTTTCTCTCTCTCTCTCTCTGTTCTCTCTCCCCCTCCCTCCCCCTCTCTCTCTCTCTCTGTTCTCTCTCTCTCTCTCTCTCCCTCTCTCTCTCCCTCTCTCTCTCTCTCCCCCCTCCCTCTCCCCCTCTCTCTCCCTCCCTGTCTCTCTCTCTCTCTCTCTCTCTCTCTCTCTCTCTCCCTCCCTGTCTCTCTCTCTCCCTCTCTCTCTCTCACTCTCTCTCTCTCTCTCTCCCCCTCCCTCTCTCCCCCCCTCTCTCTCTCTCTCTCTCTCTCTCTCTCTCTCTCTTAGAGTAGAGAATGCCAGTGGTAAGCTCGTGCAGGCGGCCCAGATGTTGAAGGCGGATCCGTACTCTGTCCCCGCCCGAGACCACTTGATTGACGGCTCACGGGGCATCTTGTCTGGCACGTCTGACCTTCTGCTCACCTTTGATGAGGCCGAGGTACGCCACACCTGACCATAATGCAGTGTGTGTGTGTGTGTGTGTGTTATCCAAACTGTGTAGAAGTAAACCCCCTCTCCTTGGCCCGCTTTCTCTCGCTCTCCCTCTCTCTCTTGCACGCGCTCAATGGACACCTGCCCCTCACATGCTCATTCAGAATCATGAAAGCAATGACACATAGAAGACGACAAGCTAAAATTATAATAAAATCCGGTTAGCATCATAGCATACTGCACACATTTTATTAAAACTCTTGCATTCAAGTTGACTGATCATGTCAATGTTTTCCAACTCCAAGACTCAAAAGAGCTTGTCCCGAGGAGAAAAGGTATTAGCCTACCTTGAAACTTAAACACACATGGGGAAGCTGAACAGTCCAACCGGTAGACTATAATAAGCTAGCCAACTATGCTAGCCTACTTTGTTTACAATATTTTGAGGCTTCAAGCCGACAGCTGAATTAAAGAGGCGGAGTTGTAATATGAATAGTCATGTCATCAGAAATTTCAGTATATAGAATATATAGGCCTAAAGAATTATATACACACAAAC
>NC_085011.1:337092-339592 GCF_963854185.1 Sardina pilchardus | reverse complement strand
GAACGGCGGATACCAGCTGGGTTGTAAAACATTCGAAAACTGTGATCTGAAATGCCGAGCGTCATGTCTCTTTTCTCCGCTTGTCATCAGCGCGGTGTCTTCGGGTTTTATCGTGTTTTCCGGCATGAGCCGAACCTGAATGTTATTAGGGCGGTCTTATGCTGCCCCCTTGCGGTTGCAGTTTTAATTACAAATGCTGCACCTTCGGGATTCCCGATGTGCGGCAAAGAAAGGAGCATTCTCAAGCCGTACCATCTGTATACACATACACAATATATTTATATATATGTATATATATATATATATATATACACACATACAGTATACACACACACACAATATATATATATATACACAAAGAAAGGAGCATTCTCAAGCCTTAGCATCTGTAGCTCTCTCCCTCTCTCCCCATATCCCTCTCTCCTCATACTGTATCTCTCTCTCTCTCTCTCTCTCTCTCTCTCCCCATATCCCTCTCTCCTCATACTGTATCTCTCTCTAACTCTCTCTCTCCCTCTCTCCCCATACTGTATCTCTCCCTCTCTCCCTCATCCCTCTCTCCCCATACTGTATCTCTCCCTCTCTCCCTCTCTCCCCACATCCCTCTCTCCTCATACTGTATCTCTCTCTAACTCTCTCTCTCCCTCTCTCCCTCTCTCCCCACATCCCTCTCTCTAACTCTCTCTCTCCCTCTCTCCCCTCATCCCTCTCTCCTCATACTGTATCTCTCTCTAACTCTTTCTCTCCCTCTCTCCCTCTCTCCCCACACCCCTCTCTCCTCATACTGTATCTCTCTCTAACTCTCTCTCTCCCTCTCTCCCCATATCCCTCTCTCCTCATACTGTATCTCTCTCTCTCTCTCTCCCTCTCTCCCCACATCCCTCTCTCCTCATACTGTATCTCTCTCTCTCTCTCTCCCTCTCTCCCCACATCCCTCCCTCCTCATACTGTATCTCTCTCTAACTCTCTCTCTCCCTCATCCCTCTCTCCTCATACTGTATCTCTCTCTAACTCTCTCTCTCCCTCATCCCTCTCTCCTCATACTGTATCTCTCTCTAACTCTCTCTCTCCCTCATCCCTCTCTCCTCATACTGTATCTCTCTCTAACTCTCTCTCTCTCTCTCTCCCTCATCCCTCTCTCCTCATACTGTATCTCTCTCTAACTCTCTCTCTCCCTCATCCCTCTCTCCTCATACTGTATCTCTCTCTAACTCTCTCTCTCCCTCATCCCTCTCTCCTCATACTGTATCTCTCTCTAACTCTCTCTCTCCCTCATCCCTCTCTCCTCATACTGTATCTCTCTCTAACTCTCTCTCTCCCTCTCTCCCCTCATCCCTCTCTCCTCATACTGTATCTCTCTCTAACTCTCTCTCTCTCTCATCCCTCTCTCCTCATACTGTATCTCTCTCTAACTCTCTCTCTCCCTCTCTCCCCACATCCCTCTCTCCTCATACTGTATCTCTCTCTAACTCTCTCTCTCTCTCTCCCCACATCCCTCTCTCCTCATACTGTATCTCTCTCTCTCTCTCCCTCTCTCCCCACATCCCTCCCTCCCCATACTGTATCTCTCTCTAACTCTCTCTCTCCCTCTCTCCTCATACTGTATCTCTCTCTAACTCTCTCTCTCTCTCTCCCTCCCTCCTGCAGGATATGGAGGCCATGAAGAGATCTCTGGCTCTGATCGACGCTAAGATGGCTCTGGCTAAAGCCTGGCTCAAAGACCCCAATGGCATGCCAGGTAAGATGTGTGTGTGTGTGTGTGTGTGTGTGTGTGTGTGTGTGTGTGTGTGTGTGTGTGTGTGTGTGTGTGTGTGTGTGTGTGTGTGTGTGTGTGTGTGTGTGCGCACGTGTGTTTTAGTCTCTCTCCTTCTCTTTCAACTCCTTTGTCAATCCACTATCTTTCTAAATAACATCTTGTCTTCTGTTCTCACTTCTCTCCTCTCCTCCTCATCTCTCCTCATCTCTCCTCCTCTCTCCTCCTCATCTCTCCTCCTCATCTCTCCTCATCTCTCCTCATCTCTCCTCATCTCGCCTCATCTCTCCTCATCTCTCCTCCTCTCCTCATCTCTCCTCCTCATCTCTCCTCATCTCCTCATCTCCTCATCTCTCCTCCTCATCTCTCCTCATCTCTCTTCATCTCTCTTCCTCATCTCTCCTCTCTTCCTCTCCTCCTCATCTCTCTCATCTCTCTCTCTCCTCTCCTCATCTCTCCTCATCTCCTCCTCTCATCTCTCTCCTCTCCTCCTCATCTCCTCCCCTTCTCTCCTCATCTCATCTCTCCTCATCTCCTCATCTCTCCTCATCTCTCCTCTCTCTCTCCTCTCTCTCTCTCCTCATCTCTCCTCTCTCCTCTCCTCTCCTCATCTCTCCTCCTCTCTCTCTCCCTCTCTCTCTCTCATCTCTCCTCATCTCTCCTCCTCATCTCTCCTCTCCTCCTCCTCTCCTCATCTCTCCTCCTCTCCTCCTCATCTACTCATCTCTCCTCCTCTCCTCCTCATCT
>NC_085011.1:327092-332092 GCF_963854185.1 Sardina pilchardus | reverse complement strand
GATGTTAAGAGATAGCTTATGTCTGCTGGAGCACTGGGTTCTGGGGTTAGCAGTGCTAGCAATAGCAGTGGCTCGTCTCAGTCTCTGTAGGCTGCAGCTTTAGGCACACACTCACACTCACACACATACACATACACCCACCAGTTCTTCTCTCTGTACTGCAGGTTATTGGGTCACTAGGTCCCAGGGCTGGCTGGGGTTGCAATGCTAACAGCTAGTTATTCTCTCTGCAGGCAATTAGGCAGGCTCCCAGGGTTAGCAAGGATAACAATGCTAAGCAGGGCTGGACATGAATGGTTGCCTGGTTGCCCTTGGCTACCAAATTGTTACAAGTGGCAACCATACTTACTGAATTACTCTTAAAAGTTAACATTTAGCCCTGATGCTAAAGGCTAGATTAACATTTAGCCCTGATGCTAATGCTAAAGGCTAGATTAACATGTAGCACTGATGCTAAGGGCTAGATTAACATGTAGCACTGATGCTAAGGGCTAGGTTAACATTCAGCCCTGATGCTAATGCTAAGGGCTAGGTTAACATTTGTGACTCTCCACGGCAAAACCAGTCGCAAGTCGCAACAGACGTTTCCGAGAAAAACGACCATTTATGTTCCTTGTGCTAAAATCGTGGAATATTTTTTTTGTGCATTTTGAAACAGTGAGAGGTCTACACTGTACGGCCGTGAATACATTTCACTGAAAAACGTACCTTTTCTAGTCTAAAAAGTGAGTTTCTAGAGGTGAGAAATGTAACTCCAGCAGAATGTTAGCGGCGTCTCGTTTTTGCCCCTCTACTATAATATTTACATGCACTCATTGACGACCTATGTTGACGACCACCAAGATATCCGCGTGCCGTATTGTTGTAAATACAAGTAAGTATCGTAAATCTTGAATAGCGGCAACCTTACAAAGCGTTCGTGAGTGTTGAGCCGACAGTCAACTTCAAAGGCAGATTTCTCAGTTTTTCTCTTGGCATGACAGGATGAACTCAACTCCTTTGAATATTTATATTTCAGTAATATGATGTTCAATTAATTAGATATTGGTATCATTTTGAAGGTTGATTATACCCTTTTGTGAAAACTTAATAACTGTAATTTTCAAAATTTGAACAATGTGACTGATTTCGCTGTGGAAGGTCACATTTAGCCCTGATGCTAAAGGCTAGATTAACATTTAGCCCTGATGCTAATGCTAAAGGCTAGATTAACATTTAGCCCTGATGCTAATGCTAAGGATTAGGTTAGCATTTAGCCCTGATGCTAATGCTAAGGGCTAGGTTAACATTTAACCCTGATGCTAAAGGCTAGATTAACATTTAGCCCTAATGCTAAAGGCTAGGTTAACATTTAGCCCTGATGCTAAAGGCTAGATTAACATTTAGCCCTGATGCTAATGCTAAAGGCTAGATTAACATTTAGCCCTGATGCTAAAGGCTAGGTTATTGGGCCACTGGGTCCAAGGGCTTGCATGGGTCACAATGCTAACGACTAGTTCCTCTCTCCACAGGCCACAGCTGCATGCGCGTGTGTCAGGCAGGTGGCTGTCCCTCCCTGTGTGGCTGCTGTGTTGCAGGTGTTTAAAGTGGGGCGCGCGGCCTCCATCCTGCCACAGGTGGAGACTCTAAGTACAACTCAGCTCTGCTGCTCCCTCTGGTGGTGGAGACACTAAGTACAACTCAGCTCTGCTGCTCCCTCTGGTGGTGGAGACTCTAAGTACAACTCAGCTCTGCTGCTCCCTCTGGTGGTGGAGACACTAAGTACAACTCAGCTCTGCAGCTCTGTGTCTCCCTCTGGTGGTGGGTCAGGGCTCTGTTGTATATTATAATAGATGCAAAGTAATATATTGTATAATATAATATATAAGTTTACTCATAAGCGCTTTAAGATGCACATATGTGCTTTTAGGAAATGAAACTCCCCTGTGCGTGTCTCTTCCTCCGCCTGGTGGTGGGTTTGGGTTCTATGGTGATATATATTCAGCTAAACTGTGCTGCTCTGCTGCTCCCCCTGGTGGTGGGTTTGGGTTCTATGGTGATATATATTCAGCTAAACTGTGCTGCTCTGCTGCTCCCCCTGGTGGTGGGTTTGGGTTCTATGGTGATATATATTCAGCTAAACTGTGCTGCTCTGCTGCTCCCCCTGGTGGTGGGTTTGGGTTCTATGGTGATATATATTCAGCTAAACTGTGCTGCTGTGCTGCTCCCCCTGGTGGTGGGTTTGGGTAAAACTAGCCTTACTCTACTAAGGGGCAGGTACAGTGCTGTAAATGTAGTGTAGTGTAGGCACTCCAGAGGCATGGGTGCTGGCTGATCTCTCTCTCTCTCCCCCAGGGGTAAGGGGGGCACTCCAGAGGCGCGGGCCCTGGCTAAGATCTCTCTCTCTCTCCCCCAGGGGTAAGGGGGGCACTCCAGAGGCACGGGCCCTGGCTAAGATCTCTCTCTCTCTCTCCCCCAGGGGTAAGGGGGGGGGTAAGGGGGGCACCCCAGAGGCGCGGGCCCTGGCTAAGATCTCTCTCTCTCTCTCTCCCCCAGGGGTAAGGGGGGGGGTAAGGGGGGCACCCCAGAGGCACGGGCCCTGGCTAAGATCTCTCTCTCTCTCCCCCAGGGGTAAGGGGGGGGGGGGGGGTAAGGGGGGCACTCCAGAGGCACGGGCGCTGGCTAAGATCTCTCTATCTCTCTCTCCCCCAGGGGTAAGGGGGGCACTCCAGAGGCACGGGCGCTGGCTAAGATCTCTCTCTCTCTCTCTCCCCCAGGGGTAAGGGGGGGGGGGGGTAAGGGGGGCACTCCAGAGGCACGGGCCCTGGCTAAGATCTCTCTCTCTCTCCCCCAGGGGTAAGGGGGGCACCCCAGAGGCGCGGGCGCTGGCTAAGCAGATTGGCGAGTGTCTGCAGACGCTGCAGGTGAAGGTGAGCCGCGCGATCGCCAACATGCGGCCGTCCAAACCGGCGCTCACCCTGGAGGGCAAGATGGACCAGGCCACGCGCTGGATCAACAACCCGGGAGTGGACGATGGAGGAGTGGGTACGGACACACACACACACACACACACACACACACACACACACACACACACCTGCTTAGCTTCATTACGTCAGCAGACATGGGTTAGGCTGCTGAGTGTAGTCGTGACGATGGCACATCAGCAACACATTGGGCCATTCTCTTTATGTCTCTGTATGTCTATATTCTATATGTCTAAATACTGTATATCTATATTCTATATGTCTATTTTATATGTTTATATATATCTATATTCTATATGTCTATTCTATATGTCTATATATATATATTCTATGTCTATATTCTATATGTCTATATATATCTATATTCTATGTCTATATTCTTTATGTCTATATATATCTATATTCTATGACTATATTCTATGTGTCTATTCTATATGTCTATATTCTACATGTCTATATTCTATATGTCTATTCTATATTCTATGTCTATATTCTATATGTCTATATATATCTATATTCTATGTCTATATTCTATATGTCTATTCTATATGTCTATATGTCTATTCTATATGTCTATATATATCTATATTCTATATGTCTTAATGTCTATATGTCTATATTCTATTTGTCTATTCTATATGTCTATATTCTATATATCTATATTCTATATGTCTATATATATATCTATATTCTATATGTCTATGCTATATGTCAATATATATCTATTCTATATGTCTATATTCTATGTCTATATTCTTTACCGGTATGTCTATATTCTATATATCTATATTCTATACCGGTATGTCTATATTCTATGTCTATATTCTTCTATACGTCTATTCTATATGTCTATTCTATATGTCTATATATATATATATTCTGTATGTCTAAATGTCTATATGTCTATATTCTATTTGTCTATTCTATATGTCTATATTCTATATATCTATATTCTATATGTCTATATATATCTTTATTCTATATGTCTATTCTATATGTCAATATATATCTATTCTATATGTCTATATTCTATGTCTATATTCTTTACCGGTATGTCTATATTCTATATATCTATATTCTATACCGGTATGTCTATATTCTATATGTCTATATTCTTCTATATGTCTATTCTATATGTCTATATATATCTATATTCTATATGTCTATATTCTATACCGGTATGTCTATATTCTTTATGTCTATTCTATATCTATATTCTATATGTCTATTCTATATGTCTATATTCTATATGTCTATTCTATATGTCTATATATTTTTTATAATTTGTCATATTTTGTTATAATTTGTCTATTGATAGAATTTGAAATTTATTTTGCTATTGTCCTTAAATTTAGCCATACCATGCTTTAGTTATTATTATTATTATATATAATTAACTGAGTGACTTATTTGATTGCTATTCTCATTTCACTGTTTTATTTCTCATTAGGTTAGTGCTTAAAATTATTGTTTTACTGATAATATTACTATTCTCCCTAGTTTGTAATTGTTCACTGTTAATTTAATTTGTATTGTTATTTATTTGTATGTCGCTTTGGACAAAGGCGTCTGCTAAATAACCATAGCCATAGCCATAGCCATATATATATCTATATTCTATATGTCTATATTCTATACCGGTATGTCTATATTCTATATGTCTATTCTATATGTCTATTCTATATGTCTATATTCTATATGTCTATATTCTGTATGTCTATTCTATATGTCTTGTTGCAGGTCAGGCAGCGATCCGAGGTCTGGTGGCGGAGGGCCGTCGTCTAGGCAACTCTCTTCCCGCTCCGTACCGGCAGGAGCTGCTGGGCCGCTGTGAGCGCACGGAGGCGCTGATGACCTCACTGGCCGACATGGCCGCCCGCGGGGAGGCGGAGTCTCCTCAGGCACGCGCCGTCGCCGCTCAGCTCATGGAGGCCCTTAAGGTGTGTGTGTGTGTGTGTGTGTGTGTGTGTGTGTGTGTAGGTAGGTGTGTGTGAGGGTGTGGGTGTGTGTGTGTGTGTGTGTGTGTGTGTGTGT